>NC_140923.1:23640940-23944153 GCF_045865225.1 Trachurus japonicus
TATGGTACAATATTATTCTCTGTGTGTGTGTTTCTTTTTAAATACGCAGCGGTTGTTCAAATCAACTCACACTCGCACATTCAACTTGGTTTTAACGATTCTATTGCATCCATTGTTGATACGCGGAGCGTCCACTGTGAAAGGTTTACTCAACAAGGCAAACCTGCAGGGTTTTAATGAATAGCTCAAGGCGAGGTGCAATTCGCTCATACAACATTCCCCAAGGACTTCTCACAGAAAAGCCATTCAGTTAAAAACTCATCCCATCAAACTGAAGAAGCGGCATTATGTGCTGCTCTGCACCCGGGCTTCATATTTCTTTCATTTCTGCAGAGAAAGTTGTGGCAGGTCTGCTTCTTTTGGTCTGAACAAAGAACCATCCAGTAATAATATTCTGGCTTAAAAGTTGTCAATAAAGCAGCATACTAAGAAGAAAGTCACATTTGTTTCCTGTCCGGCTTGGCTTCCATCTCCGTTTAGCCCGCAGGCCGACTCCTGGTCTGATTCCCCACAACTGCTCTAGAGCTTCTTTTTTTTTTCATTGGAGGTGTGTGTTTTTTTGTGTGTGTGTGTGAATCCAACAGCGGGTTCAACTTTCTTGAACCCAGACGGGGACTCTGGGACGGAGGCAGACAGCGAGCCTCAGCTGGCCTTTTACACCGACCCAAACCGCAGCCGGCGCCGGAGTCGAGGTATGAGAAATGGTAACGCCAACAGCGCGTGGGGCTCTGGGGGTAAGGAGGACTCACACACCTACAGACAGTTAAACCCCCGCCGTCTGATGGTAGTAACCATCGCCACGACGCATGACAAGTAACCTTTTGGCAGTGCATAAAGCAGATGGGTATCCTCGGTGTTGTGTTTGTGTGTGTGTATGCTCTGACGGAAACACATGGACTCTGTGTGTACATGCTGTGTGTATAGGCATAGTGTGTAGAGTGGTTTGTGAGCATGTGAAGCTGATCTTCGACGCATCTGCATACAATCTTGTTGACTGGAATCAAACAAGATGACGGGATCAGAGGGGAATGTTTTGATATTGACGTGAAGATCACCGTATTATTGAAATAATATTATACACAAATATTATTTCTGGGGGGGGGGGTCCTCTGCAAATGCTGCCAAAGTGAAGTGGTGCAGCACGTTTTATCTGTCAGCATGCCATGTCCTTGCAGCTTTGATGTACATTAATAGGGTGTGGGAGAGAGAGAGAGAGAAAAGAAGTAGAGATAATTCCCTCAAAATAATAGCTGCTGTCAGAAGGTGTTACAAGCCTTTACAATGCCTCCAAGCCAATTATTCCCCCGTCATGTGCACAGGTGTCACAAACACAGCGAAGCCTCCAGAAGTGCAGCCAACACCTTTAATTAGAGGTTTAAGAATAGAATAAAGTGGCTGCAACACTGCCCTAACTATGATGTTTAGGAAAAAAAAAGGATGATTCACGAGAGATGACAAAAGTATTTCTTCAAGTCAAGAGAAGCGATGACACATGAGGGGAGGAGATTATTGAAATAAAAATCTGAATATAATTGGCAAATTTCAACACAGACTTTTTTTTTTTTTTAAACTTTGGAAATGTGAGTCAGAAAGGAGATAAATGACTTGGTTAAATAAACTAACCTTATACATAATTCGACTGGTCAGATTTCCACTTTGGCTTTTGTTTAAAGGCTCGCCTTAGGCAGCTTTTTAAATGAGAAAGTTCTGCCAGAATCATTTAAAACGTGTCAATGTAATCTGCAGTTATTGTGTTAGTGGGGGGAAAAAAATAATCTCTTTAAACAAAGTGTGAATGCCTATATCCAAGGCCACTGTGAGTTTTGTAAGTGTACGTGTGCGCGTGTGCATGTATGTATGCATGCCCCTGTGGGTATGAGGTCACGTATAACACTCTGTTTTGCACTGTGCAGTGGAAGTGATAAGAGAAGCGCTCTTGATGTAGCAGGGAGGAAGACTGCAAAACCTCTGAACTGTTTTTTCTATAGGTCCATGTCACATTCTCTTTTTCTTTTTTTTCTCCCCCCAACACATACCAGCATGGATGTTAATACCCTTCAAAAGTAAACCTTATTTCTGTGCCACTGAGCCATGCCTAGTCTAAACCTTCCAAAGGCTTGGAGGAGGAGGGGGGGGTTTGATCCAAAGGTCCTTTTTCATGAATGCTAAGCCCATTTTTTGGCCTGTTTGTAAAATGACTCCCTGCGTAGGCTGTGGATGTATACATGTTTGTTGTGTGGCTGTGTGCATGCATGGATGTGTTATGGAAAATAAAGCGCTTCATATATCTCCACCATTTTTGTCCACCTTTCCCCCCTTCCCTGTGTTTTTTTTGTTTTTCTCTCCCAGTAGCAGGTTCCCCACGGAGCCCCATCAATAAGACCACCCTGACTCTGATCAGTGTCATCAGCTGTGTGATCGGCCTGGTTTACTCCTCTCACCTCTCCTGCAGTCTCTCCGTACGGGTAATCCTACATGTGCCGGAGCACCTCATCGCTGACGGTAAGACTTTACACCCCCCTCCTCCCTGCCTCCAAACACTCACACACAAACCTCTGTGGGCGCTCAGAGCCCAGTGGGGCTGAGCTGGCATTTTTTTCTGCTGTTCTCCCAGGGGGGTGGGGTCCGCTACATCCCCTCCTCCCAAACCCGAGCAGCGCGCTGTGCCTTTTGCTGCTGCTGATTTGCTTTGCTCTCTGCAAGACAAAGGTAAATGTCAGGGCGACCACCCCCTCCCTCCTCCTCCCCCCTCGCCCCTCCCCAGGTCTCCCATGTGAGACCACACGACAGATGTGCCCTCAAAGCATCATAGCACATTGAGGCCAGGTCACAGTGACCACCTGCAGAAAGCCCTCCATCACTCTTCCCCTTGTACTTTCTGATACGTTGAACCACCTCGCTAATGAATTTCAATGTAGCACCTGCAGGAAAGAAAAAAGAAAAGAAAAAAAGCACCGCGGGGGCCAGGCGCTGGCTCCCGCTGGTTCATTGGCATTTTTCAGTTGTCACAGGAGTGAGCTGGCAGTCCAGATATATTATAGACTGTGACTAGGCCCACTCATCTATCATCTGGAGGTCTGATTTGATTCGGAGCGCCGCTGCTTTCTGGTGGTATACACCGGGTCTGCCAGGGAGATATTAAAATTCCAGGGAGGTGTCCAGGGTGGGAACTTTGAAAGGAGAGATGAAAGATGGCGAATTCGCCTGTTGAATTACAAAACCGAGATCGATTTAGAATGTTTCCATAAATGTCTCCACAATCTCATCAGACTTGATTTGATGTCACGGTGAATCAGATGAAAATCTGGATTCTACCACAGGGGAAAGAAGCTATTAATGCCAACAGCTGCGCATGTGTCTGCCTTCGAAATGCTGTGAAGAGAAAAAAAAACAGCACAGAAATGTAGAGTCACACCTTTTCTCCCTGCCTTTCACATCAAGGAAAGTAATCATCTGGAGATGTTTGTCTACTAATGCAGGATAACAATATCCAGATACATGACAAAAGACAAACTTGGGGATAGTGTGAAGTAGAAATGTGGTCGAGGGTGATTATCTCAGATTGCATTCTGTTGGAATAGGTTTTCTATTATCATGTGTCTTGTCTGAGGCGTATCCAAGTTACAAAACTATCTCTTTGGACTGAGTGGCCTACAGCACACAACGTGCTCGCACTAATAACAGCTGGGAACCTTTGTTACGGGGAACTTAGACGACCGGGTCGCTCGGCTGCATGTGAAATTTGGAGAACTTTGGAAAAAATACAAATTCTGTGGACGGTAGGCAAATCTTCTGTGTGACACTGCTGGGACAGTAACTTAAATCCACAAATGTCAACCTCATGGTGACATTAGAGGAAAAGTCAGGGGTGGATCTCCAAAGTCATTAGGAGTCATCCTCTGGGAACCATGAACGTCTGTACAAATGTCAGTCTATCCGGCAGTTGAGGAGAATATTTTGACCGACTGACTCTGTCCTTAGAATAGAAAAAAAACAGGAGTTGCAGTGACCAAGGGTTGCTTCTGGCATCTGGTCTGGAAACTAATGAGTCCAAACATGGCCTAAGGATTTATCAAACCAAACATACAGCTGAGTGAAACATGGAAAGAGGAGGAATTGGTGTAGTTTTGCAGAAATTTCCGAAATTTGCCTCTTTTCATTTACAGGACAAAAGGAAAATCCTGAAAAAGACAGGAGGATACATTTTAATACTGCTATTACGTGCTTTTCTATTAATACAATAAACATAACGACTATATTTTATCACAACAAATGTTTTATTTCTTTGTTCAACTGGAGCCGTGGACCATCAAAGCATCTTGACAGCTGTCACACATTAACAGCCTCACATTACTCAAAACTCACTTTTATAAAGTAGCATACCCTACTTAAATAACAAAGACAAATCGGCCTTGCAATGTTTTAATTACAACCAATTATTGTGCTTTTTGTATCGATCAACCCCAAATACTAGATATTCATGAATCGTTTGTTTTTCACAGAGCTCCTACTCATCCATGGTATTGGCTCTATGCACAGCTCCGCTACTTCCTGAACTTAAGGCAGCTCCTTTATTTCCTGTCTTACATTATTGGACAAATTGATTAATCCAGGTGCGTCTGACCATTGTGACTACTCAGACACACCTGGATTAATCAATTTGTCCAATAATGTAAGCTCAGGTGAAGCTACATGCAGTAGAGTAGGAGGGCTCAGGGCTGCTAACCCCACTAGCTGTCCCGGATGTTAGCTAGTGCTAGCATGTCTCTCTCCCTCAGCAGCAGCAGTCAGGACCGCAAAGAAAAAGAAATACAGTCTGAGTGAAGCGCTGGAGCCGCGGACGGATACCCGGTTGTCACGACAACTTAAGCCTCGAGTGGTAACAAGTATGAGGACCGTTGTGGTGAGCTAGCTCGATGCTAACTTCGGCTAGCGGTAGCAATTAGCATCCACCGCTAACACCCTCATACCAGCTCACCACAACGGCTCTCCTGCTTGGTACAACATAACACTGGAGGCTTCCGTTGTTGGTGAGTTTAGGTATTAGTAGTAAGGCACAATCATTAGAAACCCCCCGCCCCCCCAAAAAAAAGTAAAGAAAAGAAAAACCTGGGAACTTTTCCTTCTCTGTATTAAATTCACTGTCCATTTCCTGGGAATCACGGGTCTGGGGCAGCAGCACTAAATTTGTGGTTTATTTCATGTTTGGATGAGTGTATGTGATAAAAATGAAGGAAAACTAGTTAACACAGACCAATTAATCCAAGGTTAAGCCCTTGTGCATTGAGCCCTAGCTGCTCAGCAAGAGACAGAGAGAGAAGCTCTGAGGCAAACAGCCCTTTATCCCCTTGGGCCAGGCCTTCTCCATGTGCAGCCAACTATTATGGACCAGCCTCTCAACTCCAGGCTCACCTGGAAACCAGCAAGACAGAAATCAAACAGAAGGGAGAAAAAGAGAACAGCACACATTTTATTTTGTATTATTATAGCTGTACGACTGAGCCATACAGTTGTGTCATATATATAAATCCTGCACCAGCTTTAGGAGACCCTCTGGTCAGACTGAGCCAGGTTGTTTGTTCCTTTGCAGCTGCTTCTTCTCTTATTTGTTTTTCCACCCGAAAGTTCACAGAGAAGATCAGTGAATATGTCTTTTATCGCCACTTTTTGTTTTTGTTTTTTGTGTCAAATTTTATGAACCAGTGACTGACTGAAATGTCAAGTTGTTGGGAGACGGCCTCCTGGGACCGTGAGCCAGTCAGAACCCTCCTCATGTTTCCATAAGCTGCCGAGTGCCATGAAATCCATCCAATCCAAAATATCTGGTATTTTAGCTCGAGATTTATCATTTTAGTCTTTACCATATTTGGTAACACTTTACTTGAAGGTACCGTCATAAGAGTGACATGACAATGTCATAACAGTGTCATGTCACAGTCATAAACGTGTCATAAACATTAAGTCAATGTCATTAAACATTTATGACTGTTGTCATTAAGTGTCATTCGTTTTTGTAATGACAAGTTGACATTATTTTGGTTGTCTTCTTGATTATGACACCTTGACATTAATCAAGGTGACATAACCAGAAGTCGTCTTTGTCATGACAACTTGACATTAAATTTGTTTGGGATGTCCTTATTATGACAACTTGACATTACTCAAAGTGACATTACCAGAAAAGGGCCTTGTCATGACAACTTGACATTAATGAAATATTTTCTGTTTAGTTGACATAATGATTATTATTTAGATGTGCAAGGTTACAGAACAAATCTAGCACTTGGTCATTGTTGTTTGACAGGATGTGGACAGGATACCCAAAACTGACTGTCATGACACCATTATGACAGTGTAATGAAGAAATTCTCTGACCTCAAGTAAAGTGGTAGCATTTTTATTTGTCATTAACATATCATGAAGGATAAACTGACTGTCATGACACAATTATGACAATGTAATGAAGATATTCTGTGACCTCAAGTAAAGTGGTAGCATTTTTATTCGTCATTAACATATCATGAAGGATCAACTGACTGTCATGACACGTAATTTTTTCACATCACATAAAACAGAAATCAAACATTTTTGAAAGCTTGAAATTATAAACACAATCATACTGACAATAAATAAAATAAATAAATAAAATAACAGTGTCTAAAAACCATTAAAAAAAACAACATAAATAAATCATTCAATTTCCAGGTGGAATTTTATGTCAAGGCATGCCCTGACCTCAGCTGCAGCGCTGCAGTTGTAGCCGGGATGGTCTGCAGGCCCCGGCTACACTGGTTGTGTTCTGACCCAGGGGTGGGTTCACACTCAGGTTTATTCCTGTATGATGGCGACATAAAACAAAATGGATGTGAGTGAATCTTCTCCTACCACAAAATAAATAAAATACATTTAGCAAGTAGACTAGTACATGGAGGACGCACTACCACATGCACACCACACACACACACACTCACTCACTCACGCACGCACACACGCACACACGCACACACACGTACAGGGAGAAATCGCGGCAAAATAACTTTCTCTCTCCTGCTCAAAACGGTTCTTAAAACATGCTACTCGACAGAAAACACCACAAACACATCTCCAAACAGTTTTACATTAACATTCTTTCGATAAATTAGCATTAAAACTCATCAAATGTAACTTTTTAGTCCCGGAGCCTACTACATTACCTCAATCAGTCAGGAACAGTGCAGACTGACGAGAGAAGGGAGCTAATGCGTCATATACACGAACTTTCAAAATAAAAGCTTGGACTTGTAGAAAATGAAAGAAATACAACAATAAATCCACAAAAATTGAGCTTTTGAATTATAGTAACAAAAATCCCTACGTAAAGCAGTGTAATTCAAACTTTCATGGATTTATTTTTGTATTTCTTTCATTTTTACTAGTCCAAGCTTTTATTTTGAAAGTTCGCGGATATGACGCATTAGCTCCCTTCTCTCGTCAGTCTGCACTGTTCCTGACTGATTGAGGTAATGTAGCAGGCTCCGGGACTAAAAAGTTATATTTGATGAGTTTTAATGCTAATTTATCGAAAGAATGTTAATGTAAAACTGTTTGGAGATGTGTTTGTGGTGTTTTCTGTCGACATAACCTTTGTCGACATGCCTTGACATAAAATTCCACCTGGAAATTGAATGATTTATTTATGTTTTTTTTTTTAATGCTTTTTAGACACTGTTATTTATTTATTTTTTTTAATTTATTGTCAGTATAATTGTGTTTATAATTTCAAGCTTTCAAAAATGTTTGATTTCTGTTTTACGTGATGTGAAAAAATTATTACATTGTCATAATTGTGTCATGACAGTCAGTTTATCCTTCATGATATGTTAATGACGAATAAAAATGCTACCACTTTACTTGAGGTCACAGAATATCTTCATTACATTGTCATAATTGTGTCATGACAGTCAGTTTATCTTTCATGATATGTTAATGACAAATAAAAATGCTACCATTTTACTTGAGGTCACAGAATATCTTCATTACATTGTCATAATTGTGTCATGACAGTCAGTTTATCCTTCATGATATGTTAATGACAAATAAAAATGCTACCACTTTACTTGAGGTCAGAGAATTTCCTCATTACTGTCATAGTGGTGTCATGACAGTCAGTTTTGGGTATCCTGTCCACATCCTGTCAAACAACAATGACCAAGTGCTAGATTTGTTCTGTAACCTTGCACATCTAATTAATAATCATTATGTCAACGAAACAGAAAATATTTCATTAATGTCAAGTTGTCATGACAAGGCCCTTTTCTGGTAATGTCACTTTGAGTAATGTCAAGTTGTCATAATAAGGACATCCCAAACAAATTTAATGTCAAGTTGTCATGACAAAGACGACTTCTGATTATGTCACCTTGATTAATGTCAAGGTGTCATAATCAAGACAACCAAAATAATGTCAACTTGTCATTACAAAAACGAATGACACTTAATGACAACCGTCATAAATGTTTAATGACATTGACTTAATGTTTATGACACGTTTATGACTGTGACATGACACTGTTATGACATTGTCATGTCACTCTTATGACGGTACCTTCAAGTAAAGTGTTACCAAATATTTTCTGTTATTGTGTCACAAAACATTTTCTGATGTAATGTGATGATGAGTTTCTAAACAAATTGGCCCCAGTTTCATATCCTCATTATTCTACTTCTTGATTAATTTTTTCATCACAAGTCAGTACATTTGTTTTTGAATACATCCACAAACCATTTATTTTTAGTATTAGAATCCACTTCATGATGTAAAAGCAAAAATTATTGCACAGCCCTGATTGCCAAAGACATCAAACAGGAAATAAAACGCCTCATAAAAGCAGAAACACGGTTGATTGGTGTTTTATGTTTGAAAGTTTTTCTAAGCAATTTTATAACTCTCCACAATTAAGCAAACAAGATGCGTCCAGCCATTCGCGGAGTGTGCTCTAGCTTTGAAAGGGATCATCAAAGGGGATGGCACTAACTAGGGCACACACACACACCCTGCCAAGAACTCATTAAATATGCCTGGGTTAGCAAATGCCCAGTGTATCCCAAGCTTGCAAATGGACGGGGCTTTGGTCAGTGAGTTTACAGTGATCACACAGCAGAGAACTTCCACTCTTCCAGGCAAAGTTTCAAACTGACAAGGAAACAACCTGAGTTTGACTTGCGTCCCTGACTCGCTGGCATCTTTGCACTCAGTCAACAGCATCCGAGCTGCGAACAAAGTGACAGCTCAGGCTTTAAGTGTACTCAGTGTCACTAATTGATGCCATCATTTAGAGTAAAGTTTTATATTGCACCTTTCAACAGCAAGGCAATTAAAGCATAAGTAAATTGGTTTGAAATAAACAGAAACATTAACACATGCCATCTGTGTCTCATTATCCCCCATTGCAGCACCAGAACAGTCAACAGCCTTCCCCTTATGAACATAGAGTATGCACGACTACGACATATGTGCGAACATAACATATGTACTACATTTACATAGAAAACAGCAGCATCACAATGGCAACTCTCCAACTTGCCCTTAAAAAAAAAACACACACACAAAGAAACATTTGTATAGGCTCTGTTTGTTATATTCTCAGGTAATTCAAAAGTTTTAGGTTATATTCAGCTGCAAACTTCATAAGCATGTAAAATCAATCTGCAGGAGACAAAAAAAGAAAAGATCTGCTTCTTTTTAATACTTTGTTTTTTTCAGGAACAAAGTTACAGTTACAAACTGACAAGATAAAATCAAATCAAGGAAAAACTCAATACCCACAAGGTGGCAAAGTAAAAATGAAACAAACTCACAAGGATAGGACAATAGAAAGATAAATGAATAAATAAAAATACATATTGCAATAATTGAAGATACAGAGAGAGAGACAAAGGGTAGCATCAATACTCATAGATCATGCTAGAAAAGATCTGCTTTGAAACAATACACCTGTATGTATGTAGTCACTGCACCAATGGGAATCACAAAGATCAGGTTTTCAGTGAAGCTGTAGCCAGAAAATCACATTAAACAAACCATTCAAATGTTTTAGATAATCACATAGTCTAATTATTCAAAATTCCAATATCCCTGAACAGCTTGTTTAAGTATGCACTGTTGTCTTCAGTGTTACCGTCCTCCTCCTGGTGTGCATGTTCAGCTGCACGGTCACCAGGGTTGAATTTGAGCTGAACTCTGCTGGAACAGGCGACACCGCTTTGGGGCCGACACCTATTGTTGTTTTGTTTAGGTTTAAAAACTGGCTCCAAGGCATTTTCCAATCTGGTCCAGGCACCAGAGTAGGACCGGGCTATCCTGAGCACTGGGACCAATAATGGTGCCCAGCTTTTGCAACATCTTGTGGTGTTCCAAGGGTGTGTGTGTGTGTGTGTGTGTGTGTGTGTGTGTGTGTGTGTGTGTGTGTGTGTGTGTGTGTGCAGTACCGGTTCACCCAATACGCACACTACGCACGTTGCGTAGGGCCCCGCAAAATAGCAGAGGCCCCGTTAAAAAAAAAAAAAAAAAAAACTGACGACGTGACGTGTAGCCTACCGGATTCCCAGTACAGCCTAACAAGACAGCGCTTGGCACGCCACGATGAAGCAGAGTTATCCCTCGGGGAATTAGGGGGAAGAAACAGCTGACAATGACCTGCAGGAACAGCAGTCAGGTAACTCTGCTCTCCGGGTGGGAGGGAGGGAGGGAGGGACTAGTCCGTGTTTGACCTGCATCAACAGGGCAGTGGGCCCTGGGTGAACCCCGGTCTCTGTGTGCGTCTTGCTGGCTCCTATAATTTTAGTTGTAGTGTAGTTACGTTACGTCTACACTTATACAAAATGGAAAGCAATGGATAAATATTGACTAAGATTGAATTTTGTTTGCTTGGATAGCCTACATGCAAATATAGATGCAGAATCAAACAAAACTTGTGAAATATTATGACAATGGTGCTAAAAATAATAATAATTATATAATAAATAATAATTACATAATTACCTTCATTTGAAGTGAAAGTAAAACAAGTGCAGCCAATTTGATGGAGCTGAATTAATAGTAGCTTTATCTAGAGATTTATTTAATGGTGAGTTTTTTCAAACATTAACATGTTTACATGCATTGTTACATTTAGTTTGATTTGATTTGTTCTGAATTTATTCTTAGTTAGACCAACACTGCAATACGTTTAAAGGGGGGATGCGTGGAAACACTGGGTGTCAGGTGCGACTGTTGAAAATTTTTGGGGTTCAGTTAGGAGGGCCCCTTAGCAGAATTTTGCCTAGGGCCCCATGGAGGTCTGAACCGGCTCTGTGTGTGTGTGTGTGTGTGTGTGTGTGTGTGTGTGTGTGTGTGTGTGTGTGTGTGATCCAGAATTCATTGACTGTACAATATCTCTCTCCCCAGACCCCCCTGCCCATCAACCTCTGTTGTCTTCAAACTGTAAATGAAGCACTGAAGCCAACAGAGGTGACCCTTCCTCTGGCTGCCCCTGGTTATTGATAACACCAATAACAAACATGTTGGCCTTGTTACTATCAGTACAGCTCGACTGTCGGCATATTTATATACTGTAGTTTTGCAGCTGTCAAGGTTTATTGTCTTGGCTCGATGTCAGTTCTGACAGGTGGTGGTGTTAAGCGAGGTCAGTACCGAAGCCAAGTCAATCCTCAGCTGGGTTTTGTTTTATCAAACTCTTTTATTTTGAAAGTTTTTGAACTCTCAGGGGTTGAGGTTTTTACTTAAAGGTTGAATATGTAGAATATTTATTAAAAGCTATATTTTTTCAAAAATAATACATCCATGGGGCCTTTAGAGGGGTACAGAATGAAAGTATTGCTTTTCCATAAAAACATTTTTTTTAGTCTGAATTATTATTTTTAATTTTTTTGACGGGCTCGACAATGACTTTCTCTCAACGTTCTGTTTACATTCGTACCTGCCTGTAGCCGACACGTGGCTCAGTTCTCCGCTGTTTTCCTGCCTCCTCCCGGTCATGTTTTCAACCAAGCCTTTTTAATAATCAATCGGTGGATCAATGGATTATCATATACTTGTTAGGATGGGTGTATTTGTGTAGTCTTATCTGTCATAAACACGTTTATCGTCGCGGACTTTCGGTGCCACGGAGCTCCTTTTTTTTTTTTTTTTCCAACTTGACGAGAGCAGTGACAGCGGAGGCTCTGAGCAGCAGCGGTGTCAAAGGCAGAGAGCCTCCACTCTTCCTGTAACAAGCTACAAGTCATTTATTATGCTGTTAATGACGGTAAAAATGAAACATAAGGTAAATATCCTGCTTAGCTCTCCTCCTCTGCTGTCCTCTGATCAGAGCGGAGTCCCTAGCAACGGCCCGTTTTACCTAGCAACGGTCTGGCAATCGACTGCTGGAATTCTTTTTCTGTTGTTTTTCTTGTATTTCTACACAGTCAACCTTTAATTTCTTGTATAAAAAAAGCAAATAATGTACATTGCAGTTTTTTGTTTTTACAGTTTTAATTCATTCTTTTCTTGTATCTGTTTTTTTTATCCCTTCACATTCTCTCCTGTTTTTCCAGCCTCTTTTTTTGCACCTCTCCTCTCTTCATTCACCATTCACAACCCTCTCCATCTGTTCCATTCCTCCTTCTCTCCAACCCCTTGTTTATTCCATGGGTGTTTTCACCCCTCTTTCCTCTGCCCTCCCCAGGATCGAGGTTCATTCTGCTGCAGGGGAGCCAGTTGGACGCCTCGGACTGGCTGAACCCCGCCCAGATCCTGTTGTACTACCAGCAGAACGCCAGTGGGCCCTGGGTCAATGAGCTGTGTGGACGACGCCTCTTGGACCCCTGTGAGCACCAGTGTGACCAAGAGACAGGTAAGCCAGGAGCAGGAAGCATTGGGCCTACACTGTGAGCCAGAATTCATTTCCATGAAACCAAATGAAAATAGCCACAGATATGTATTGGTGCACATCTGGCAGAGAAAAACCCTATTTTACATTCTTTTCTATAATTTTAGGTGTTTGCTATGCTGAAATTATTGGCCCTTGACTTTAGCCTTTAAAGGAATAGTTCACTCAAAATTGAAATTTCCGTTACAAACAAGCTTGAAATATAGACTTATTTAATTTTTTTCGGAACAATTTCGCATTTCGGGGCTTCAATACAAGACGGACATTACATACGAGCAGCATGGAAGTATTTGGATGTTTTTTGGTGTGTCTTTTTGTTACGAAGACAGTTGGTATCCATTTGCAACCGTTATATTGACATGCACTGCTACGCCGAGACCCCCTGTAACTCAGAGAAGCCACGGATAACTCTGAAACTTCTCCCAGCCCTTAGTCGACATGAGGGTGAGTAGATAATGAGTGCAATTTGAATTTTGGGTGAACTATTCTTTTAAGGGTTGCCTTACAGAAAAACCACATGAACTTCACATGTGAAAAATTTTGCACATGGGAATCATGTAATTTGCACATGGAAAACCTGTGGTTTTGGGCCAATTTTATGTGAATCACATGTGAATTCCCATGTGAACCCATTTTCAACATATTTTCCATGTGTGCTCTACATGGTAACACATGTGGTAACATGTGATCACATGATGCTACCACATGTGTTACAATGTTTCCCATGTGCAAATAACATGATTCCCATGTGCATACTTTTTCACATGTAAAAAATCACATGTGAAGTTCATGTGGTTTTTCTGTGCCGGTAAAGCTGTAGCAAATTTGGTTAGAGGCATTTTGTCTTAAGAACAACATCAGTGAACTAAAGCCCTCCTCAACAACTTGCAAATTTGGGAGCTCACACAATTACAAATGGGAACCGTACAGACCCAAGGACCTTTCTGCACAAGTAAGAGGGTCTGAGAACAATGAAACAGATGACGGTGGGAGTTGACGAGGGAGACGTAACATTAGGTAATAACACTGCAGTGTGAAAAATAACCCCTGGGGGAAAAAAGAAATGCACCATGGCATGTAAAGGTCATGTATTTAATGCATCAGCAAAAATGCACTCGAAGCACCACAAGTGAAAGTGGGCCTGTCTTTATTCTTCAATGTGAGTGTTATACCATTAGACAGGACATTATAGGAGTGGATTAATATTACTGATGCATGAATGTGGAGGTGCACTGCACTGATAGAAGCCTTAATAATCATCAGATGATTTGAACAAGGTCTCAGCTCCGTGTCAAAAGATGAATGGCTTCCATTATCTTTCTGTAGAGGCTACAGTTAGTAGTATGGCCCATTAAAGGTGTTCTTGGGAGCCGTATGGATCCATATTGCTTCTATAGTCAACGTGCTTTTAATAAGATGTTTACATATTGGTATTCTGTGTTTAATATGTATTATTTAACAGGGCAGTGTATTATATATTCTCTACCATTGCAAGTGGTTTTTTTGTGGTCTTCATTTTTTCACAAGAGCTTCAGCCCTTGCTCTGTTTACAAGAGGAGAGTGACAGTGAGTGGCTGTTAGAAAGTAGCACAGTGATCCGGGGCTAGCTGGTTAGCATGCTAACTTCAGTAGAAGAGTCAAATTGTGTATGGTTTTCCACCACTGGAGACAGCTGTTGGAGAATAAAGGTATGAAGTTCAGAATTTCTTATGCACTGGTATGCAACAACTAAGGCTCATTTACAATTAGTTTAACATGTAAATTCAGCCAAAAAAAATAGTATATGAAGATACAACTGGGCTGAGATGAAGTGTGTCATATTGGAAAAATATGAAAAAGAAAATATAATATAATAATGTGTCGGGTCCAGGCAAATTTTGGCAAATTTAGGCAAATTCTGAGCAACAAACAGGAGAATAGGAAGACAGGACAGTTGACCTTATAATGTTCAATTTGCACCAGTTGAGGATTGAACCCACAATCCGTGGAACCAAAGACCGTTGTCTATCGCACCGAGCTAATTGACAAGTGGCAGTTCAACAGTGGCTTCACAAATTGAGTAAGCCATTCACTGTCATGCAGGCAGATTTGAAACCACAGTAAAAAGAAAAATCAGTTTTTGAGGTAAAATGTATTTGTCAAACATCTACTATGAGTCTAAGATGTTAGGAGCCTTCGCACATGGTCCAGTCCAAGCTATTTGGATTTTTTAATTTAGAGGCTTGCTGTGATGCCACCATCAGTACAACTGTCTTGTGTTTCATGTTGAGGACATCTGACATTTTGATCTGTCATCATCATCATCATCATCATCATCACCCTTGCTGGGTCTCGAACTCACAATCTCTGACACCAAGAACCAGCTCTTAACTCGCTGAGACCTGCTGTGTAGCTTCATTTATCGACTCAGGGAGTCAATGCCCAGGCAGCTGTTGTCAAGGCAGATTTCGAAAATGGTCAAAATGTCAGAAATTCTGTTATCTAAACAAAAATCTGATAATACATGGGATCTGGCATGGGGTTGGACATTTCTGTAAGGTTTGGTGAGTTTTCACCCATGGGAAGTATGATTTCCTTGGAAGTAGAAAGAAGAAGATGACACTGGACCTTTGTGCAAAATTTAGTGAGCTTTCGCCCATGGTCCGGTCAAAGCTATTTGTTTTTTGTTTTTTTTATTTAGAGGCTTGCTGCGATGTCACCATGAGGACATCTGGCATTTTGATATGTCATTATCATCATCACCCTTGCTGGGTCTTGAACCCACATCCCCTTGCACCACAAACCAGCGCTTAACTCACTGAGCTAATTATCTGGAAGTGAGACATGGTGTGTGTCTTCTCAAATAGACTCAGGGAGTCAGTGTCCGGGCAGCTGTTGTAGAGGCAGATTTCAAAAATGGTCAAAATGTCAGAAATTCAGTTATCTAAACAAAAATCTGTTAATACATAAATTGCATCTAGACAGCAAAACAGCTTGAGGACATCTGACATTTTGATCTGTCATCATCATCATCATCACCCTTGCTGGGTCTCGAACTCACAATCTCTGACACCAAGAATCAGCTCCTAACTCGCTGAGCTAATTGGCTGGTAGTGAGACCTGCTGTGTAGCTTCATTTATCGACTCAGGGAGTCAATGCCCGGGCAGCTGTTGTGATGAAATGGTCAAAATGTCAGAAATTCAGTCATCTGAACAAAAATCTGATAATACATGAATTGCATCTAGACAGCATGGAAATGTTGGTGATTTGTTTTTAATGATGAGTGTTTTGCTTTATAAGAGAAAATCTGATGTTTAAAAATTCCACTCTCACATTGACTGCAGTTGTTCTCTGGAGAGCAGAATTCAAAATGTTCTCAAAAATTCAGTTTTTGAGATAAAATTCTGATATTTGCCAAACTTCATCAACCATGACTCCAAAATATTGTCATTTTTTTTCAGGAAGTTTGAAAATGTATTTAGCAAGAATTTGATGGTATATGTTTACAGTACTGTTTACAGTCAAACGTTTTCATGCACTGTAGGCTCAATTTTTGCTTAATCAAAAATTCGAGTAACAAGTTTTGTGGAGGACAGCCTGGAGATGCTCTGTAGCAAGTTTGGTGACAATTGAGCAAAAATTGTGGGAGGAGATACATTTTAAAAGTTTTACAGTTATTGAAAAAAACAGAGTGATGGACTTCATAATTTCTAATGAGTTTAAGTGGACAAAAGTTTCAGCAGTATTGAGGCTACATTGTGGTGAAGTTTCAAAACTTTAGCATCTACCATTGGTTTGGTAGGAATTTTTAAAGTTTTTAAACTTAAACGCTTATTGTGCCCATGTCCTTGGAGTTGAGTGAATCTGGCATGGGGTTGGATGTTTCTGTGAAGTTTGGTGAGTTTTCGCCCATGGGAAGTATGACTTCCTTGGAAGAAGAAGAAGAAGATTTTTTTTTTTTTGATTTTTACAACCACACTTTATTTACCAATCACAGGACATTATCAGCTGTTCCTTCTACCCAACTACAGACTCATCTATTTATTTACAACCCACACCAATAAACACACATACATACACACATACATACATAAACACAAACAACCCCAAATCAATCAATCAATCAACCCATAAATAAATAAATAAATAACTAAATAGATACTCTGTCAGGTTTTCAGCACACTGGTAAAAGCAAGTTCATTGTTTGACACAGCACACAGGACATTGTTGTGACACCAAATATCAGAGAAGCTTCCCAGGTCTCCCATCAATCTATAAAATGCGAACTCCAGTCTGATCCTACAGCGGACGTTAGAGCGCCACACTGTGGACGCCTCTACACCTGCCTGGTCTTCCATTTTATTTCTCCTGGAGATGTAGATTGCCATTTTCGCCTCCCCCACGATAAAATTCAACAGCTGCCACATTGCCCTATTTTCTTTTCTATATCCCGCCCCATAAATAAACACTGCAGTTGTAAAAGTCTGATTAAAAAGGCTAAAAACACTTGTCAATAGAGTAAAAAACGCAGAGAGCCGGCCACACTCGCTAAAAATGTGGAACGTCGTCTCCCTCACTCCACAAAAAGGGCACTGGTTGGACACATTAGCGTTAAGAACAGATGTAAAAGAATTGGACGCAATAGCCCCATGGAGAACCCTCCACTGTAGGTCTCCAGTCCTCTTTTTCAGGGGGGGCTTGTACAGGACTCTCCACTGCGGAGACGCCCCTCCAAACCTGTCAGCCCATGCACATGGTGCTCTGCCCCCCGAAGAAGAAGAAGAAGAAGAAGAAGAAGAAGAAGAAGAAGAAGAAGAAGAAGAAGAAGAAGAAGAAGAAGAAGAAGAAGAAGAAGAAGAAGAAGAAGAAGAAGAAGAAGAAGAAGAAGAAGAAGAAGAAGAAGAAGAAGAAGAAGAAGAAGAAGAAGAAGAAGAAGAAGAAGAAGAAGACAATAGTGTCGTGGCAGCTGCGGTGCCCGGACCCTAATAACTGAGAAATGTCCCAACTAGCAGCTCGCAGGCTGATGTTTTTACTGTGAGAATACACAGTCAGTCTGAAATACGACAGCTGTGGGACAGCAGTGAATTGGGTTGATACATTTCCAGAACCACACAAACATGATGGAAAAATCAGTGGCACTAGGCAATTTAACACCGAGCATCAATTTGCAACCCCTGTGATGAAAATAAATTGGTAACACTTTACTTGAATAGGTATTCATAAGCTTGACACAACACTGTCATAACAGTGTCATAACTCAGTCATGAATGTGTCATAAACATTATGTCAAATGTCATAATCGTTTATGACTGTTGTCATTAAGTGTCATTCGGTTTTTGTAATGACAACTTGACATTAATCAAAGTGACATTACCAGAAGTTGTCTTTGTCATGACAACTTGACATTCAATTTGTTTGGGATGTCCTTCTTATGACAACCTGACATTAATCAAAGTGACATTACCAGAAGTTGTCTTTGTCATGACAACTTGACATTAAATTTGTTTGGGATGTCCTTCTTATGACAACCTGACATTAATCAAAGTGACATTACCAGAAAATGTCATTGTCATGACAACTTGACATTAACGGAATATGCACCTATTTTTGTGTTCATGGCAAGTTGACATAATGATATAATAGATTTGCTAGGTTACAGACCATGATGTTTGACAGGATACCCAAAACTGACTGTCATGACATCATTATGACAGTGTAATGAAGATATTCTGCAACCTCAAGTAAAGTGGTAGAATTTTGAGTTGTCATTAACATATCATGAAGGATAAACTGACTTCGTGACACAGTTATGACAATATAATGAAGATATTCTGCAAACTCAAGTAAAGTGGTAGCATTTTGAGTTGTCATTGACATATCATGAAGGATAAACTGACTGTCACGACACAATTATGACAATATAATGAAGATATTCTGCAAACTCAAGTAAGGTGGTAGCATTTTGAGTTGTCATTAACATATCATGAACTGACTGTAGGCCTGTGACGAGAACACATTTTGCTGGACGATATTGTCCCACAAATTATTGCAGATAAACAATATTATTGTCAACATTATTTTGAGACAAAATTAACCACTAATGTAATAATAATATTTTATAATAATGCAAGTACACCCTTTCAAATGCAATTTCTTGTGAGTATTTTTTTTTTTTTTTAAATATTCTAACAAACAAAACACAATGTGAAGCTCTCCTGTCCAATACACACCTGAAACTCCACTTTACATTCAAACAAACTAATGTGCCTGGCAGTTGTTAGATTTAATCAAATTTATCTCCTAAAAAGTATTTAACTGGAAGGCGGTAAACCTCTAAAAAACCTGCCGATAAATTACTCCGCTTGTTTTCTCTCCCGGGATGATGAAGAGGTTGACCGGAGCTCAGCAGACCGGCAGCTGCTAACGTTAGCACATTAGCTCTGCACTTCTCCAAAAACGTCGGAGGAAATCTCCTAACAGGCGGTATCTGGATAAACTGACCACAGACTGGGGATCTTCACTGTGACTTTCTCACATGAAAAAATATTAAAACTTTGAAAAGTAACGTAATAACAGCGCTGCAGCGAGAATTAAAACAGCATTTAGCTGCTTAGCTTTACCACTACCGCTGCCGGTTATCGCGAAATGCATTCTGGGAAACAAAGATCCTCGATGACTGATGAGAGGATTCACTTTGTTCATTCTGCTATGGCACAAACGGCCCAGGTGCTGAGACGGATGCACAGAGTGAAGCCTCCAGTCATCCAGCCTGTTTGGAGGCCAGCGATGAGGAAAACAAACATAGCGCATGCACATGGCAATATATCGAAGTCAGGGGCGGTGTTAAGATCAGCTGGTAGAGCACCTGCCCCATGTGTTGAGACTACAGTCCTCACTGCAGGCGGCCCCAGTTCGAATCCCTGCGTGTCATTCCCCCGCTCTCTGCCTCCCATTTCCTGTCTCTCAACTGTCGTATCAAATAAAGGCATGAAAAGCCCAAAAAAAAATATGAAGTCGGCAAAAATATCGAGTTTATTTTCATTTATCCTGTCCATATCAAACATCACTGACCAAGTGCTAGAATTGGTCTGTAACCTTGCACATCTAATTATAATAATCATTATGTCAACTTGCCATAAAAAACAAAAATAGGTGCATATTCTGTTAAAGGATCCATCACCTGAAAATCACTTTTTTTCAGGTTATTGCATGTAGGGCTGAAACGATTCCTCGAGTAATTCGAGTACCTCGATTACAAAAAATGGTCCGAGGATTTTTTTCTGCCTCGAGGAATCGTTAATTTAATTGTAGTTCAAGCGGCCGCACGGACTTTCAATGTGGCACAACGTGCGCCGTAACGTAACCTATGAACGTAACCGTGCACGCCCCCCCCCCCCCGCGCGGCCGTTCGCCGCGGATGACGGCGGAGATGGGGAGGGGGGCGGCGGCGGCGGCGAGGCGATGGCCGCGATGACGGGGGGGCGGTGGCGAGTGGCGACAACACAGCAGAACAATCCTGCCTAGGAGCTATCCATGGTTAGGCTACTTAACCAAAGTCTCTTGAAATATCAAACAAAGAAAAGGACTATGGACTGTGGAAGTTTGAATGGCCAAAATACTTAAGTTATCATGACGTGAACCATCTGTTGCGGTGAGACCGTTGATTAGGTAGAAACCTTAACGGGGGGGCGGACGTGGGTGTTTGACTGAGGGAGAAAAAGGCGACAAAAAGACAGAAAATGTCTCTCTATAGGCACTCTAGTTGTAACACGGCCCTTGCATACCACAGCAGCACGTCTTCCATGTTGCAGCATCTCCACAGAAAACATTTTTGATATCTTGAAAGTAATTTAATTTTATTTATTTTTGATATCTTGAAAGTAATTTAATTTAATTTATTTTTATTTGTGTTTTATTTATTCTTATTTATGTTAGCAGCAGTCGCCTCTTTAGTAATGTTTCAAGACCAGAAAATACTTGCTTGTGAATTTAAGAAATAAAAACAGTTGATTCTACAAAAGGAAACCAATTGGTCATTCATTATTGAGTGAAATATGTTATTTTCTCTTGTGTATTCATAATTGCTCTTTAACCAAGCAAAAATACGTTTTATCCGATTACTCGATTAATCGATGTAATTTTCAGTAGAGTACTCGATTACTAAAATATTCGATAGCTGCAGCCCTAATTGCATGTATAACTTAGGGCGTATTCACACCAGGAAAGTCCGATAGTTCACTTGCTTTGGTGCGGACTAAATTTTTTTTTACTTGGTGCGGTTTGTATTCACATTGCATTTTTTCACAAGCTGATCAACTTTACTAAACAAAAGCACGTGTGTCCCACAGTCGCTCAATCATTGGATAAAAATTATCAGCGTACTCAGACCAGGGTTTTTTCTGCATTATACATTTTGAGGCGGCCGCCTGTCTACGTTTGTACGGAGAGATCGCGCTGATCCGCTGCTGTTTACTTTCTCTCTGAGCGTCTCCGCCTGGCGCCTGCAGATGTTCAGCTGAGGGAATACGCTCCTCGCGTCAGGAGCAAGTTGATAACCAGCTTCGTAGTAGTAGTGTTAACTCGGGCCGGGGCTTGAGGTTTTGTTAAGCTGGTACATGAACACAAAGCCTGGCTATGTTGAGCCTCCTTCGCAGTACAGGCCGGAGGAGTCGGTGTTTTTTTTTTCCCTCTGCCTTTATTTTGAAAGGTCAGCTGGAGAGAGACAGGCAGGCTACGTGGAGATAAAGTGAGGGGGGATTGACACGCAGTCCATTATAATCTGAAGCTTTCAGGCAACATTATCACCCCTAAAAATATAGCCTAGGAGAAATGAACAAGGAGGAGGGGAAAAAAAGACGTGTAAACGGCTATTGATTTTTCTAAACGGTTATGATTCCTACCCGTTTACACGTGTAGATGTTGACACCCCTAGTCTGAAGGATGGTGCGCTAAAAGAAAAAAAAAAAAAAAAAAAAGGACAGCACAGCAAAAAACAAACAAACAAACAAAAAAACATAATCATTCTCTCAGGATGCCGCGTGCCGCGGCATTTAAGCCTAGTCACATTTATTTCTATTAAAGCAGAAGTAAGTGATATATTTGTGTTAATATAAGTCTTAAATAGTTATATCTTCCGACAGCAATCACTTACATAGAGTGTTTGGTCTGAAACACGGGTCTGTTAGTCACTCTGCTCTGCTCTGAGTCGAGGAGAAAACATTTATCGTATCCTACAGTTTTTATCCAATGAGGAGAGAGAACGGCATGCAGGGCTGTGTGTGCAGCCAAGGGACGCCGTGAATGTGGCGACGTAGGGACGAGGACTGTTATGGTGCGTTCAAGGCAACTCGTATTTTTCCGACCGTGAAGTCGTACCAGTTCGATCTGGTACGAGTTCACCGGTCGGAAGTTACGAGTGGCCGTTATAGTGACTTTCACCGGTAAAACAGGTCGGAAAAACACGAGTGGGTTACCTGGAACGCTACAAAGTCGTAAGTTGTGACTTGAAGCTGTAATTTACGATTTCAAAAGCCTACCTGGAACGCAGCGTTAGCGAAAACGACCGGACCACTTACTTCTGCTTTAACTTACCCGCAGGCTTTTAGAGGTTTACCATCGGCTGGTTAACTTCTTTTTAGGATATAAATGCTAGTCTCATTGATGAAATCTAACAATTGTGGCAGTTTGTTTGAATGAAAAGTGAAGCTTCCTGTGTGTACTGGACAGAGGAGTGGCGCTGCCTGGGGGCTCTGTATGTACAGGAATAACCACATTAACGTCAATAAATACATGTTATACAATGAACCGATCAGCCTGCATTACATTTTATTTATTTATATATCCACCTTTTTCTGAACGTCAAAAACGTAAGCCGGTTTTGCTCTTCCGGTGGAATTTTATATTTACGTTTCCATGGTTTCAGTAGTCGCGGTAAATGCATGGAATTTTTTTTTTTTCAATGACAAGCTGTAAAACAAGATCGCGTGTTTTTCTCGCGAGAGCAAAATTGGCTACACAAATAGGGATAAATAAAGGTGAATGTTGCATATTATTTCTCAAAAATGTGCATTTAAGACCCTTTCAACACCTAAAACCAATATAAATACCAGGTGATGGATCCTTTAATGTCAAGTTGTCATGACAAAGACATTTTCTGGTAATGTCACTTTGATTAATGTCAGGTTGTCATAAGAAGGACATCCCAAACAAATTTAATGCCAAGTTGTCATGACAAAGACAACTTCTGGTAATGTCACTTTGATTAATGTCAAGTTGTCATAATCAAGACAACCCAAACAATGTCAAGTTGTCATTACAAAAACCGAATGACACTTAATGACAACAGTCATAAACAATTATGACATTTGACATAACGTTTATGACACATTCATGACTGAGTTATGACACTGTTATGACAGTGTTATGTCAAGCTTATGAATACCTATTCAAGTAAAGTGTTACCAATAAAGTAAATATATCAAAATAGATTTCATTTTCCTGAAGATTCAGCAGATGTCATAAGGATCCTGAGAGCTTTTTCATTTTTTCACCTTTAATTTTTTATTTCTTAATTAAGAGACCAATCTCAGTGAAAAATCAAGATGTTTCAGTTAGAAACTAAGGATATAAATGTGATGTGGGATATCACAGTGTTAAGGACGGTGATGATGGTTAGAATTAAAGTGTTGCAGGGATTTCCTGTTGTTTGATGAGGTCAGATCTGTCAGTTGGACAGGTGCTCAGTTGGTGTCCGCTGTGGTGATGCACATGGGGTGTGAAGGCAGAGGTCAAAGGGCAAAGGGAGGAGACAATAGGGAGAGAAAGGAGGAGAGGCTTCATTAGACCAACACTTGAAGAACATGAATAAATTGAGGCTAAACCCAACTGCACATTTTGTCAACAACAAACCTTCACCTGTATTTGCTGATGGAGAACATCAGCTCACCTCTGTTCCCTTTTGCACCTTTTCTTTGTGTCTTGAGCAGCACCATACAAAGCATCATTCAGGCCTTCAATGGGTTTATTTATGTCTTCCACTTCAGTATGTACATGCATTCTGTTGAGTGTATGTGTGCTGGCCCATGGGCTGATTAAATAATAATAATAATAATAATAAATTTTATTTATAAGCGCTTTTCCAAAAGCTCAAAGACACTTTACATACAATAAATGCAGTTAAGAACACAAGACATTCAATTAAAAGCAGCAAAGACAGTATAGACTGATTAAACACAGCAGTCTACTAAAGTGTAAAGGTTTATTGATTGTTTAGTATTAAGGTGGTATTGGATTTGTCTACCACATTTTTCCAAAGCCAATTAAAAGGGTGTATTTGGCTAACTACTTTACTTGTATATTAGTGTAAATAGAATTTAGTTGTAATAGTCAGAGTACTGTTTATTCATCCATATATGCTATATGAGGACTTCTTTTGTGTGTTAAGTTGAAATCTCTGTTGTCAGAGGTCTTTAAAGTCCCACTCCCGCGACCCTTTTTGGTCATTTTAAATCCAGCTCATTAGCAATGCACATTAGCAATGCGCCTCTGGAGGGTGGGCGGAGACTGCGCTGCTCTGCACCCGCCCAGCCACCTCCTCGCACCCCCTCCCCCACTTGCTGACAGCTGGACATTGTACAATTACAGATTCAGCGCGTTTAGCGTAAAACTCCACACTGGGATTCGATCCCAGACTGGAACATAGTCCTTGCTCACGGTGCAAGCTGCTCTACCAGGTGAGCTATACCTGTTATGCCTTTCACCTCTGAGCCAGATGCAGAGGGGGGGCGGGAGCTTGTAGCACTAGTGCCCTCCCCTGGAGCTGTGACACGTCAGCTCCAGTCTCCCTGAAACTGCCAGTTTGCGTCTGCCATTGGTTCACAGCAATTTGAAGGCAGAAAAACTCAGAAATGCAATTTTGCACTTCCTTTTCTGCTAATATGTGCTCTAACACAAGAAAAATGCCACAGGAACATGTGAAAAGCATGAAAAACACGATTTTCATGGGAGTGGGTCTTTAATTTAATCTAAATACAATACAAACTATAAGCCCTAGTGGGACAACAATGAGGAGCCCCATCCATTCTGAATTATAAATCTGATTCTTTATATTCTTTCTTATTTTGTTTCATTTTTATTTTATCTTTCTGTCCATTTTCCTTTGTTGTGTCATAATTGTTATCATGTCCCTATAAGGAACAGGCAGGTTGTAGGTTTTTGTTCCTATCGTCTGTGTTTATACATGATTTTGATTATCCAATTGGATGTGTTATTGGGATTTTAAAATGCTCAATATGCACAAATATGATTTTGATAACCTCACAACCTCAGAACAGACAAATACTCTTTGGACCCCCTTAAATCTCTGACGCCCCCCTCAGGACCCCAGGTTGGGAACCAATGGAGTAGCAGACTATTAGTGCTTAGTACAGGTAAACCTTCAGTGTAGCTGCCTTAATACAAAATGAACCCACAAGCACCTCATCAGCTCACTTCCAGCTTCCAGCTTCCAGCGTGCTGCTACAAAGAGATCACACAGCACCTCAGCCGGCCCGTCCTCCTTGTCACGTCTGTTTTAACAACTAAAATACCCCGAGGCGTTGGTAACAGTCATGACACTGGATGTTCATGGATACTGTTTTCATAGATTGAATATGTTTTCTCTGTGGTTTCAGTTTAAAAGCCACGGGGGGAGGAAATGAATATTCACATACTGCTTCACCACTTCTCTGTCACAGTATTGAGGGCTTGAGGTGTGTGTATGTGTGTGCATTTATGAGAATTTAAGAGAGCAGTTTGCTTGAGTGAAGTTGGCTCGATGGTAACATTTTGCAGCCCTGCTGTGTTTAATCAGTCGTTGCCACTGGCCTGTGAACTGGCTGTTGCAGCAGGCGGTGGGAGACCTTCCAGGTATTAGCTGCAGCCGGGACACAGTCCTGCAGGCCGGCGCCTTCCAGACCCCGCAGCGTCTGTGTACGTCACTCTCTGTTGGCTCCCCACCAGTGACTCTTGTTCGAATGCGTGTAACTCAGCAGCAGTAAATCAGTCCATAGGAGGAAGGAGCCACCTTTTTCTTTTTTTTTAATTGTTTACAGGTGTGACCACAATTACGATCTGTTGCACTACAGGGTCTGAAAGGGAATAAATTGCCTGCAGCACTTGACCTGGTTTTCTCCAGGCAAGGCTGTGTGTGGAGCTGATCAATTAGTTGGCATGTCTCCACTGTCAACTTCATTTGTGCTCTGGGTAACAGCAGGACGACTTTATACAGCAACCTGTTATTTCTGGACTTCTCTGTGAGCAACATATGAAAGAGAAGAAAGAACTACTGGACATGGATTATTTAGTCTTGAGGGGAATAAGAAAACAAAACAAAAAAACATTATATTTAGTGTATTTGTCTCAAGATATAAGAGGAGGAAAACCGTTTTTTAGCTTTTGTTTAAAAATGTGGGAAAAAAAAAAAGTAGTGCAACTCATGTGCCCAGTGTAGGATTTGATGTAGATGCACTAAGTATCACTGTAAAAGTTTTAAAATGTAAATAGCCACAGTGGATAGGCAAATGTCCCCTATAAGTTATTCAAATAATAATACATAATACATGTTATGTTTTTGGAGATATTCTAACCTGCCTCCTTTACTGGTTATACACCTCAGGTCTCTTACAATGTGAGGCTGCAAATATTAATCAAATATTGGATTCTGGGCTGCGCTTAATCCTGAACATTCAATACCCACCATCCATATTTTACAGGTTTTCTCTGTAGTTATTTAATGACTGTTTTCTGGATGATTGAATCATAATGTAGCCGACTTCAAGTAAATACTCTGAGAAACTGAATTGTGCAAAACTGTATGGTAGGTCCAGGTGGGCGGGGCTTGGGCTGTGGCTAAAGTCGGCACCTGCTTCGTTTTGACATGATAAAGTCACAGAGGTCCTGAATAGTGGATTTCTCTGTAGACTGAGGCTTTGAGATATTTATCATCTTAAAGTAAAAGTGTGATCTGATATTTAATCATAGAAAACATATAAATCTACCCTTACGCCTTTGGTTTTTGTCCATGCAGGTTTTTGTCTCTTTTGTTACTTTGAAAGAACATGGGAAAAGAATCAAACAGGTGGACAAATTAAAGCAGGAGAAATGCTTTTTGCATGGACACCTTGACTATTGATTCCAGACAAACAGAGGTAATTGTGAACCTATCCTTTAAAGTTATATTGATCCTTATTTGAGCCCCTACACAATGGCATCAGGCGTCTAAAAAACAGACAATTTTCTAGACGTAGAAAATCTATTTCTTTCTTCTCTTCTGTTGCATTGCATGGAGTTTTGTTTAGCACAATAACATTTGATGGAGAGATTAATAGTGGATTCAAGTGATGAATGTAAGCTTGATGGCATGTCTGAAACGACTGATGAATTATACCGACCGTATGCTGAGCAAAGGGACATCAATAACTGCTGGGTGGCACATTGTATATCCATTCTTCTTTGTGACCAAAAACTGAAATGTAGACACCAGATTAACACAATAGTTTGTATTGTTTGATTCCATCTCTCTGCTATCACACAGCTCTCCTCTGCTTACACTTTACATCTCAACAGTCGTTCCAAAATAGCTGCCAGGGGCTGTCAGCTGGACACCTAAAAGAGGGTGATTATGTAAAATGCAGCTTGGCTTTAATGGCAGGACTCACAACTACTGATTGATGGATGTAATACGTGATGCATCATGGGTGAAAATCAGATCTGGTCTTAAGCAATTTCACATTGTTGTTCTCGCTGGAGTTGTTTCTGAAATATGGAAAAACAACCAATAATCACAAAAAAACACACATGTAGAAGATGCCGAATTTCATGTGGAATATACAGTACACTGTACCCCCTATATGGGCTACGTGCATCTACTGTACATGATGTTTTATTCAAGCCACAGACCACATTTATATTCCAAATGATGAGAACAGTGTGCTGATAAAACAGAATTGGAGAACATTTTGTTGTTTAACAAGCTCTTCATCGCTATCTCCACCAGCGAACACAGTTTGATCCTCCCTTTCCTCTACATTCACTACGAAGAAAGCATGCTGTGAAAGCTGTGAAACAGAATAATATAATACATCTTATTGTGTTAACATATGAGAAACCCTTTAGCCAGAAAAGTAGGAGCTCATTTTGTGGGAACTGAGTATAAACTCTGTAAGTTAGTGCTAGGTGAGGTTGGGAGCTGGGTGGTTATTAGTTGTGCACTTTGATGCCATGACATAGGCTCATCCCATTTAACACACAATTAAGTGTCAGTGACCAGCATGTTGATTTGTGCTACTGATAAGCATCTGCAGTTTGCAGTTCTTGTAGGTTAGGTTAGGTGACAGGGAATGATGGGAACATAGGTCCTGCAGGGCGGATGGGCGTGGCCCAGAGGAGGGCGGGAAATGACAACAAGAGTAGGATGATGTCACAGCCATACTGGAGGTGTCTGGACTGATCTGTGCCAGTCAAGTATAAGCATGTAACACAACTGAACCCGAAGATGTGTTTCAGACTGACATGTTATATATATTTATCTTACACGAGCCCTTTGATCCAGAAATGCGAGTGTCAGAAGAGCGACAGGCACAAACAGAGCACCTTTCATAAAAGACGCTGTATCTCCTTTTCTAGAAAAAAAGGAGGGATTTTGGTGAAACCCAGCCATGTTCAGCTTGACTTTTCTCAGGAACAGGGGCACGTAGAAACAAACGGTTTGTGGCCATTTGAAGCATCAAGTTTCACCTTTCAAATAAGCCATAGTATGTGTTGGTGGCAATAATATAGAATACACTGTGGCTCTACAAAAATCGTCAAAAATGGTCTAAATTGCCGGTACAGGAGCGCGGCACTCGATGAGTTAATTGTCGGTGCAAGCTATTTTTAGAATGGTGGAGCAGAGCTGTGAGCTGCTCAGAGCTACGCTACGGAGGCTAATGAGATTTCTTGGTTTCCCTCATCAAACTCATCAAATACACAATCCAACAACTCCAAAACGCTCTGAGCAATGGGCCAATTTGCCAAAATGTTGAACTATCCCTTTATGTTGTGTCACTTAACTTATGACATTTTGCCCAATACAGTTAGTCATGTGTACAGTAGTTCTCATGTGTCAGGAGGGAGTGATCAGACTTTTATTTATATTGCACTCAAAGATGTAACATAAAGTGCTTCACAGAATAAAAGCAAAACAACCCCCACCAGGCCCTCCACGATATTTACTACAAAGCAGTAGAGGTTTTTAATGTCAAATCTGCCCATATCGCAACTGGCTTTGAAAAGAAACTAAATTAATTGAGTTCTCCACTGCCTTCATTTCATATTCCATTCTTTAACTTTTATTACATCTACTATGATCTATTTATTATTTGTGTTCAGAAAAAAAAAGAACCAAATTGCCTGGAGTACTCAACAGCCCCTCCCAAATAGGGGGCTATTACTAAATGAAATGATGTAATGATGTTTTAAGTTAAGTTTGGTTAATAGTTCAGCAGCCATCTCATTGCAGCCACACACAGGAAGCAACCTGCTCTCCCACCCCAGGAGAAACTCACTCCACACAACACACCTGCTAGTTAGAATGAGTCACATTAGAAACACAGTGGTTGTTATGTTGTTGAGTTAAGCACTGGGGACTGTTGAGGACTTCATTTAGCAACTGCTAAACAAATTTAGTTATAACTGTCATTGAAAAATAACTTTGCTATATTTAAATAATATGAAATAGTAGAGTAGAGGATGTTCTGATAGCTGCAGGCTCAAATAGATTCTGTTTGTGCACAGTCATTTTTATATTCACCTGTGGTCATGCTGTATGTTAATGTGCCCTCTGCTCTACTTGTCTTTCCCCTCTCGAAACCACTGCTGTGGTTTGAAGGAATGCTGTTTCACCACTGACAATGTAACTGCTCATAAGGTTAAGAAGTATTTGATTATCTCCATTGACAACCCCCGCCCCCCCAATAAAAAATAAATAAATGAATAAATACACCAGAGCTAGTGTTTAAAACTCACACACACACATTTAGCTGCTCACAAAGTATACAAATTAACAGGGTCAAAGCATCATTGTATTTTTATTGATTTATTTTCAGGGTGTGTTTAAAGTAAATACACACACAATAAAATTCAGATTTCTAATACAATGTTAAAGGGATAGTTCAACATTTTTGAAAAATTTTGCCTATTGCCATAATCCCTATAGTCATAGCAGTAGGTTCATTACCTTTAATTATCGGTGCATGTTGTTTTGAGATCAGCGGGTCAGAGACGTGAGCTGTTCAGCGAACACAATGGAGGTGAATGGTACAGGTCCCCTGTCTCTCATCAAACTCATCAAATACACAATCCAACAACTCCACAATGCTCTCGTGGACAAGTTGTGACCTGCACATTCACCACGCTATTGAAATGAAAAATCTCGTATGGCCATTTTTTGATACAGTTTTGAAACGGTACCACGGAACTTCAGCAGCTCTCTACTCTTCCACTGTAAAGTTACACTGCAGCAGGCCTCAGTGTCTAAGCACAAGATTTAAATAACACCTGAGCAACAGTCAAGGTTTAGTCCAGTTTAATATTTAGCATTGATTTGTTACATCATCTTAAATGTGGATCAATTATAAGTCCTGCTGCCTCTTCCATGTCACACCATACAGACACTCTGAAGATCTAAACACTGCATATAATGCTGATTGTAGCAAGGAATGTGTGATGTCACTGTTTGAATAGCGTTATGGCTTTGAGGCGGAGGGACAATTGAGCTTTTTTATTTTTTTTAATTCATGACAGATCAGTGTAGGGGGAGAGTTTTTAGAAGAATTGAGTTTCTGTTGCATCATCTGTGTGTGCTGCATTTGTATTTGTTTTGCATCACTAATGGAGACAAAATCGACCAAATGAATCATTTTAGCTTCACCTGCTTCATTCAAAGTCTGTGCCGGGGCGTCACAAAAATTATGAGTGCAGGAAGAAATCTCACACAGGAACTGTCTTCCTTGTTTTGCATCCATTATTCAGCAGCCTAACTCTCCCCTGGGCAATACAGAGTGAGTTCTGAGACCTTTCAATAAATCAAAAAAGCTGGACCTGTGTGTGTCTCACGCCTGCCTTTCTTGGAGTCATTTTTTGAGACTCACCCACAGTCTGCCCACTCCCTTAGAAAATGATATACAGGGACCAGCAGCACCACCAGCAAGGCTGCAGTAATTGCATTGTATTTTTCATATGATGCATTTATAATGAAACCTTTGTGCACATGTGTGCATGTGTGTGTTTGTCAATGCGCACATGAGATTGAGTGAATTTGTGTGTGGGCTGCGAAGGAGATTGCAGAGGTGCTATAGATAGCTTAAATCCAATCCTCTTTTCTGCTGGTGGAGATACTGATGAAAACTGAGATGGGCTGCGACAGTGACTGTGCTGCTCCTGCAAGACACTAAAAAAGATGGTGGAGGTTTTAACGAGCGGCCCTTCCCTTCCTGCAGACCTCCAGCCATGGAGCATTTAGGTGCCGTCGTCTGTCGGCCTCTCTTTCTCACCTTCTTTCCATCTCTCTGGTGTTTGTGTGTGTGTGTTATGGCAGATTGTTACCCCTCTGGAGACGCATGCTCCCATATCACCAGAGGTGGGTAGAGTAGCCAAAAATTGTACTCAAGTAAGAGTATAGTTACTTTAGAATAATGTTACTCAAGTAAAAGTAAAAAGTAGCCATTCAAACATTTACTTGAGTAAGAGTAGAAAGTACTTGGTGAAAAAGCTACTCAAGTACTGCTGAGTAACCTCTGATTTGTTCGTTGAATGATCAGCGCGTAAATGTAGGCCTAATCAAATACACAAAAATATAATAGTAATGAAAAATCCAGATATTGCCAAAGAACAACATTTAACAACTAAGACAAAAGCCAAAATGACAGAGTAACATAAATGAAGACAAATTCAGCCACAATAACTTACACAGGCCTATCTATGAAAGATCTATGAACTGTCCAGAAGCTCTTTGTGTGGGTGTGGTGTCTGTGTGTCTATCTGTGACTGTGTGTGTGTGGGTGTGTGTGTGTGTGTGTGTGTGTGTGTGTGGGGGGGGGGGTCGTATGATTGGTTTCTAGTGAAACCAAAGTCACATGACCACACCCCCGAAACTGGAGGGGCGGTCATGTGACTAGGAGTCACATGTCTCCAGGTGTGTATGGGGTTTAAACTTCCTAGGGAGGAAGAAGAATAAGACGACCTGGATGACTGAGAACCTTCACGGACATTATCCACTATTATCCACGACATCCCAGGGCTGACGTCATCCTAATCATTTACTAGCCGCAGTTTCTCAAATTTGAGGCGGAGTGGCCGTCCTGTTTACCGCAGAGATTTTGCGTGCGGTCATGTGACTGCCTGGCTCTGTCTGATTGGTTAAACGGAGGCAAACGTCGCGAGTGGCTACATCTGATTGGTGAAACGCAGTCATGTGACAGAGGCTCGGAAGTATCTCCATTAAAACATAAACAAACAGATCGCACATTGGATCAATAAGAGAAAGTAGCGAGTAGCGACCGGAATGAAGCTCAATGTAACGGAGTAAAAGTACCGCTTCTTCTGAAGAAATATACTCAAGTAAAAGTAACAAGTACGCTGCATTGAAACTACTCTTAGAAGTACAATTTATCCAAAAAGTTACTCAAGTAAATGTAACGGAGTAAATGTAGCGCGTTACTACCCACCTCTGCATATCACACATACTGGCTTGATTAATGTGGCTGCATAATGGAAACCGTGTATAGATATGCGCTTGATGGGCTGAATAAATTTGCGCTTAAGTGATACAAAGGTGAACATGAAGAAAGAAATTGCTGCTTTGGAAGAAGCCGCATGCAACAAACACATCATGAGGCTGTTTAAAGGTAATCTGTACATTGCGCTCAGCCTGGTCGCCCTGCAGTTTTCCTTCTACGTGTTTTTAAAAGGTGACAAATAGCAGGGTTGGATGTGATGAAAATAAAGTGTGAAGCTTAGAAACTGGCTCGGTGCCTGTATATTGAGCAATTAGGGAATGTAACACCTTGCAAGTGTAAAACAAGTTTGTGCTGAGTGCCGTGACCTCAGAGCGCGATGAAACACTAAAACACTAATTAAAGCAAGATGAGGCGTTTAGTATTGTTCAGCAGATAAATAACCAATCTACACAAATCACTACGGCTCCTGTCATCTATGTTGCTCAACCATTTTTTTCTTTTTTCCTTTCTGGACAGGATTTTGATTGTCGTTCAACATATGAAACTGCCTTTCTAGTGGCAAACATTTAGCTCTTTCACTGTACATTTAACAAAGCAGCAAAGTAGCAATTATGTTCAGAGCCACAGTATCTACATGTTGGGAGCGCTGCCAAGGGAAGTGTTGGAAAAGCAGCCAAGTGATGGTAAAGAGTGTATGAGGAGGCAGTCTTGAATTCCTACTAGGGCTGTCAGTTCTTCAGAATATCCAGTTTTGAACAGTTCCAACCGGCATGTAATTGCTTCAAAACTAATTTGAAGGCAATCCATCCACTGTATTCCCCATTTTAGCGGGGACAGCGGCTTTACAAGCTGGCAGGAAAAGCTCAGAATGACTATGGTGAGAAGTAAAAAGTAAAATGCGATCAGACGGGGTTGTAAAGTTGCTCCACTCGTTTCCCGCTTCAGATGGGGAGCCAGGAGGTGAGTCTTCAGGTTTGTTTTTGTTGTAGAGTGCAACAGCACTTTTTCCAAAGTTGGCAAACAGCCTCATCTTTGTTGGTAGATGTACCAGCTAAGAACCCAGATGCAGTTAGAGACTGTACATTTTTCATTTCAAACTGGTCGTTACACTATAAGTCAGTGTTTTTCAACCTTGGGGTTGGGACCCCACACAGGGTCGCCTGGAATTTAAATGGGGTCGCCTGAAATTCAAATGGGGTTGCCTGAAATGGCTAGTAATTGAAAAAAAAAAATACTGATACAAATATTTGGTAACACTTTATTTGACGCTTATCTATATAATGCATTATAACCTAAGAATGGGTTATAATGCAGTTATAGCACCGTATAACTATAGTTGTAAACACTCATAAATAATCATAATGCTTATATATAACAATATATGAAAAAAAAATCTATATATATATAAAAAATATATATATAATTTTTTGGGGTCAGTCAGTTTTGTTTGTCAACCTATGCCACTCCACTGTGAATGTGATAATTGAGATTTTGCCTAATTATAACCTTATACAGTAAGTCATGATAAAATGCTTTATAGTGTGCAGGGTTCAAACTTAACTTTTTTGCTCACTGGCCAACTGGCTAGTAAGCTTTAAAAATCTACTGGCCAGACAGATTTTTTTACTGGCCAAAAATTATGTATAGCTGTTTTGTATATTTTTCATTGTGTTGAACTGTTATAATACACTCATAAGCATTTTTAACACATATCATAGCTATTATCATATTTTTGTGTGGAATAAAGGAGTCAAGTTTGCCTTTTTTCCTTAAAAGGTTTATTTTAGGGATGCACATGGTTAAGCGTTTAACCATTAACCTATAACAAGAACTTGACCGAATAATACTATCAGTTATTTATATATATTTATTTATTAGCTCCTTATGTCGTCAACTCATGGGGGCGTGTCGACATGTGCAGACTTCCACTGCCTTCAGTCATATTATTTAGTAGCTAAAAGTTTCACAGGAGGACTGACACTGTGCACCATGAAGGAAGGTCAGACAATAAATGTAGCCTACACGGACATAGATGTGCATAACCTGTAATAACGGCGCTGCAATGAAAAAAAGAAAAGAAAAAAAAAAGACGTGGCAGCTCTCCTGCAGCTCCGCAGAGGAGCTGTCAGAGGAGCTCTGCTGCTCCTCTCTCTTCAGTTCGCGATATCTGATCAATGCCACATCCATTGTGCTCTGTCTCTGCTGATCGCGCTCATATGGAACTTTTCTTATTGAAAGTGCAGCCAAACACCAGACTGAAGAGAGAGGAATACACACGTGCGCCGCGAGCGTTTTAATCGGTCACAAATCATTGCTATACGGCATGTTGTGAGCTTTAAGATCTGCACGACACCGGCTCACAACCCAAGCGTCACAGCCGGGTCGGGAGGAACAGTAACAACAACGAAGTAGTTGGATTTTTTTCACTCGCCAGAGTGGCCAGTCAGCCGGCTTCCTTTACTCGCCAAAGCATCAAAGTTAGTCGCCACTGGCGACTGGCGACCGCTAATTTTGAACCCTGATAGTGTGTTATGATTAATGTTATAAAGCATTGTGATAATTTACGAGTGTTTATAACTATAGTTATACAGTGCTATAACTACATTATAAATTATAACTATGGTTAAAAACACCACACACAATCTTAAACAACTGCATTCTATACTTTCACTTTCTCCAATATAAATCGAGTTCAAATAAAATTCAGCATATAAAAATATGTGAGCTGTTGTATCTTGATTGACACGTGACTGCACATGATCGCGGGGTCACCAGAAATTTGTGATGTCAAAATGGGGTCACATGCCAAAAAAGGTTGGAAACCACTGCTTAAAGTCTTGAAGTTTGAATAGATTTTTGAATTTCAAAATAATGACAGCCTTCATTCCTGCTGCCATCTGTCATCAGACCATATGTGGAGGTGATGTAGCTGCTGTGTGACAAAATGAGTCATTTGAGGTCGGCTTAATTACTGAAAATAACACAATGTAATGAGTGCTTAGCAAAGGTTCAATCAGAAGGACTCTTTAAGTTCACTCCCTCTCTATTGTTTTGCTTCCCTTGGTTCACCAGTGGTCACTCTTGCAGTTAAACCGATAGATTATTCTGTGGCCGTCACCTTCCTGCTGTCAGAAGTCAAAACTGTTGCCGTCAGCTGCCTGTCATCTCAGGGAGCGATAAATGCGGCTCCTCACCAGCCCACCCAGCCTTCATCAGACCAGACCAACACCAGTGTCTAGACTCCATCTGGGGATTTTCCTGTGCAGCTCATGGAAAGACTACCCCATTAAATGACGGTCTCGTAATGGGACCTAATCACCGAAGACTCCCTCAAATGCTTCTTCATCTTTCCTATTACGGACACTAAATCAGGTCGCTTCATTGAATTATTCTTTAAGACTCTATCTCTGTTAGTCTCTGCTGATTGAACTGCCGCTTCATCAGCATGTGCTGATAGCAATGATGGTGCAGCTTGTGTTGATATCGCCAAGGTAGTTGAGTGTTGATTATGTCCCAATTTGATCCTCAGATAGTACATCAGGACTCTATTTTCAGAAACATGGACACAGTAAAAAGCCTCTAGGTAAACCACAATGATAACATGAGATGAAGGTTCGTTAATTCAAGTCCAGTTGGACACTGCAGGTTGATCCCTAGGCCATGAGAATTATTGCTTTTCATAATCTGGCAATATTTTTGGGGTTAATTAGAACTGGATTGTCTTGATTGTTCATGTTTCTTGCCCTGGCGAACTTCAGTGTCACTGTGTTGCCATGGGTCTCAACAATTATGTTGATGAGCAGAATGCTATCTTGACGATTTAGAAAAGTATGAAAGTTAAAAAGCCCAGCTCTGGGCACGGGTGGTGATGAGTTTGGTTGTTGGTTGCTCACCAGAGGTTAGAATACACTCTCTTCAGTGACTCTTCTCCCAGCCTTTCTTGCTGAATTTAGGGCAGTCTGGATTTTGTAATGACTATCGCAAAGTAGCATGACACAGGATAGTCAGGAGTTAGCTGGTTAGCATTGATACTTCAATCACAACATGCAGTGCAACATTTTCACCTCAAGAGGTACACGCTGTTGAGTAAAACATGCAATGTTTCCTCACAACTGATTCATGTTAATAGTGAAGTTGATGTATGATGTCTTCGCTATTCTACAGTTCAAACTTGAAGCTAACTTTCCTGTGATCTTTGGAGTTAATGTCAGTGGCAACAAAAGACTATTGTGACTACAGAGTCAACTGCAGACCGACTGGTTCTCTAGCTCATTCCCCTTCACTTACTTTTGGCTAAGGTCTTCAAATTGAAGATCTCAAATTTATTTGCATTGTTTATTCAAAGGGGTAATGGTTTATTGGGCCATTATTTGGTGGAAAAGTTACAAAGTATTCACATCCCTGTCTTCAGGAGGGTGTTTTTTCTGGCTTTATTCAAAGCTCAGTTGAGTTTGAACCTGTCTTTGAAATGATGACTTTAAGTATTTATTGCAATCTAAGGACAAATACGAGCACAAATAGCTGGAATCATTTCCCATTCATTCAAGTGAAGTGAGCAGGAAAAGCTGTGAATATGATTTCCTTTAGCCTGGCAGGTACTGACAGTTGACCTTTTCCATTAACAGTGGTGAATAAAAAGCCTAGGGCCCAGTGCCCTTCACTTACCTCCTATTGAGCATGAGCAAAACATGTTGTACATGTTACTCATGGGTAACCCTCTAAACCAAAGGTGAGACCCCATCAATCAGAGTGAACAAAATCAAGGCCAACACATCTCCTGGGAGCTGACAGCAGAACAAAGAGCTGATGCTTCACTGTTCTGTTTTTAAAAGGCTTCGGTTATCAGAAGGATGCCAACACAGAGCACAGGCCAAATCTAAACCCTCTACAATCTAATCTCTCTGGCGATTTAATGGATATCTTTCTTGCTTTAAATTGGTCAAACATATCAGTAGATAAGTCTGAGAATACCTTCAGTGACCAATTATCTGTGTTAAACACACATGGTCCTGACTGAGCCCAGGGTTTAGAGACAGTTTTAGATGATCACAGTGCCTCAGTCTGTAGACAGTACAGATGAGCAGTGTTGCATGTCATTTTGTTAACAGTTACCCACAATGCCGCTGTAGCCCGGGGTGCTAAGTGGGTTTCGGGACATCACAATCCCAGGCAGGCTTTGCTTTAGTAACGATGGCATGTGCTAAGTGTGTGATGAATCAATCAACTAATCATATCATCATATCTCATGAGGTAGGTGTGGTGATCAGGGGTTAACACAGACACAGGAAACAGTTAGGGAAGTGTTGGGTAGCTAATACCAACTGGAACTACAGTATTAAATATAGATATTTGGAGTACTACTGATTCAAAGTTAACTCAGTATTGCCTTTTGGGATGTCTGGCAAATAAAACCCAGGAACAAGTCTTTTCTGTGTGGTGAAACAACACAGAATCGTCATGGTGATTTTTGTGATTCGCTCTCGCTGGCGGAACAATATCCTCCAATACAGAAACATGAAAGTTAGAGCATCACTGATCTTTCTCGCTCGGAGGTAAGGAGGAAGCTGTTTTTGGATACAAGGTAAAATGAAGTTTGCCAGAGTGGTATTTCCAGGATATGCCACAAGCAATATGAAAACAAGCAGCAGATCTGTTCGACTAAATCTGAATGATTTTTTTCCTATTTCATTTTATTTATTTATTTTTCATTCTTTTGTTTGTCTATTTTTTTTGGCTCTCCTTCTTTGTTGTCTCTCTGTCATGACCCTACGGTGGCCCTGAAGTGCAAAACACAACGGCAAATCAGACAACAACGGCAAAAGAGAAAACACAACGGCAAAAGAGAAAACACAACGGCAAAAGAGAAAACACAACACAAAAAGAGAAAACACAACGCAAAAAGAGAAAACACAACGGCAAAAGAGAAAACACAACGCAAAAAGAGAAAACACAACGCAAAAAGAGAAAACACAACACAAAAAGAGAAAACACAACGCCAAAAGAGAAAACACAACGGCAAAAGAGAAAATACAACACAAAAAGAGAAAACACTACACAAAAAGAGAAAACACAACGGCAAAAGAGAAAACACAACGGCAAAAGAGAAAACACAACACAAAAAGAGAAAACACAACGCAAAAAGAGAAAACACAACGGCAAAAGAGAAAACACAACGCAAAAAGAGAAAACACAACGCAAAAAGAGAAAACACAACACAAAAAGAGAAAACACAACGCCAAAAGAGAAAACACAACACAAAAGAGAAAATACAACACAAAAAGAGAAAACACTACACAAAAAGAGAAAACACAACGGCAAAAGAGAAAACACAACACAAAAAGAGAAAACACAACGGCAAATCAGAAAACACAACGGCAAATCAGAAAACACAACAACAAATTACTAAACAACGGCAAATCAGAAAACACAAAAGCCAAACATTTTGGGCAACACATAGCGGCCTCTGTGCTAGTCCCGCTTGCGATACATTTTTTTCCTACTATGGCCACGCCAAGACCCGCCTTACTCTGCCTCTGATTGGCTGCCTCTGCAAGGCTAAGCCTATCCCTGCATCTTACCCTAACCTTAACCACTCCCTTCACACGCCTAAACCAACCGTCTTTGCCTAAACCAGCCCGAGGGTACCTACCTTTTCCGGTTTGGTTAATGTCGTTGTGTTTTCTCTTTCTGTGTTGTGTTTTCTCTTTTGCTTTTGTGTTTTCTGATTTGCCGTTGTTTAGTAATTTGTGGTTGTGTTTTCTGATTTGCCGTTGTGTTTTCTCTTTTTGTGTTGTGTTTTCTCTTTTGCTGTTGTGTTTTCTCTTTTGCCGTTGTGTTTTCTCTTTTGCCGTTGTGTTTTCTCTTTTTGTGTTGTGTTTTCTCTTTTGCTGTTGTGTTTTCTCTTTTTGTGTTGTGTTTTCTCTTTTGCCGTTGTGTTTTCTCTTTTTGTGTTGTGTTTTCTCTTTTTGTGTTGTGTTTTCTCTTTTGCCGTTGTGTTTTCTCTTTTTGTGCTGTGTTTTCTCTTTTGCCGTTGTGTTTTCTCTTTTGCCGTTGTGTTTTGCACTTCAGGGCCACCACATGACCCTGTTGTGTTCCTTGTCTTGTTCTTTTGTGGGTCCCTGTTTAGTTAAGTTCCTGTTTTATTTTGAAGTTCTGTGTTGTCCTATGTGTCATGGTCTGTGTCTTTCGTTTCCTGTTATGTTCCTGTTTTATTTTGAAGTCCATGTTAAGTTTCCCGCCTGTTTGATTACCTATGTGTCTCACCTGTGTCTGATTGCACCACCTGTGTCTCATGTCGGTTCATTTGTCATCGTCGTCATTCCATGTGGTGTTCCCAGAGGCCTGTACCACGAAGCGAGCTCAGCCTACCCGGGGTTACTGTCAGCCTATCCAGCTGAACCTATCCACAACACTGTCACTCTGGATCAGCGGTACCACGACGCTGGTTATCAACTCGGTAACTCAACCCCGGCTTGTCTTGCTGTGAATCTGTGAACGCGCACGTACAAAGGGCGGATTCAAGGTAGCTGACCAATCACAACCATGAGCATTGACGTGTCAGAGAGAAGCGTGGTGAGCGCACGCTCCTGTGAGGAAGAAAAAAAGAAAAAGAAAAAAAAGAAGCCCGCGGTCGTGGCCCGACCCGAGTTATTAAATGTGTAAATCTGTGCTGATTAAACTTGTAAATGAATGCTGCTCTGGATCCGATTCTTTCCTTATATTCTGATTCTTTTAAACAGTGGCCAAACAACAGAACCATTTTATTATATTAGACTATATTTCCATCTTTGCTGAGCATAACGTTTGTTCTGAACTAAATAAAAGCCTGTCCCATATAGACGCGTGTCTCTATAGACCGAATCGCCTTGTTGTTTACATTCTACTTCCGGGTAGAAAACCAGCACATAATTTGAATGAGATCAATAGTAACAAATGAGAGTTTAGCTATATACTCTATCATATTTTTCACGCCGTATCACCGTTTAGACAAATCTGAAATGATTGAAGAAACATTACTATTTCTGTGTGTGTGTGTGTTTTGTGTTGCTATGTGTTGTATTTATTCAGTTTGAGGGAATCACGGTGTCTAGAAAGCATCAGTGGCTGCAGCTGACAGGGACAGCTAACGGTAGCTAAGCTAACGGCGGTAGCTAAGCTAACACCAGGACGTCAGCTGTTAAAACCCTCCTGTTGTGGGACACGACATGAAACTACTCCAGTTAGCTCAATCATGTTGTAACTCAGATATCCGCTGGAGAAAATATTTTTTCATGGACCATTTATTGAGTCACTGAGTCATAGACGTCGGAACTAGGGGTGCGGGGGGTGCGGCCGCACCCCCTCCCATCCACCCCTCCCGCACTCCACCAGCCTCCCTATATCCACAGAATTAGCTTAAAAAAAATAATAATAATAAAATCTGAAAAAAACTGAATTTGTCTGACTTACACTTATCTCATATAACGCAGATCTATGCTTTTGATGTGATATGCGGCTGTGGGGGCGGCTGTGGCTCAGGTGGTAGAGCGGGTCGTTCACTAACCGGAAGGTCAGCGGTTCGATTCCCGGCTCCCCCTGTCTGCATGTCGAAGTGTACTTGGGCAAGACACTGAACCCACACCTGCCCTGTGTGAATGTGTGTGAATGATTATCTTCCAAAGCCTGTCTGCGAGCAGTGCTGTATGAATGTGTGTGAAAGGGTGAATGCGACCATTACAGCGTAAAGCGCTTTGAGTGGTCCGAGTGACTAGAAAAGCGCTATATAAGTGCAAGTCCATTTACCATTCCATTTACCATATGCAGCCTGCCTGGCTCCATACAGCAGCCTGGCATCTGGCATAGTGGAGTCAGGCTGCTGTAGCGCTTCACTCCCTCCATTTCAGTAGAAAACGCTGTAGTACACCAGGCCTGTGTGGAGCGTGTGTGGCGCTGTAGCGCTGCCACACAGAAACACCAACGACAGAGAAGAAGACAGAAAGCTTCCCCACAGTATTCAAATTCCAGACATTAGAAGTGGATTAAATGTTGACTGGGAGTCGTGTCAGTGCAAATATGACGGTTGATAATGATTTAACGGGCGAGATTCAGCTGCAGTGTCCGAGGGACCGAGTTAGTTAGACGCTGTTGTTAAGTTACGTCCATAGACTGTTGCTAGGCTACACAGCGGTGTGTCTCGGTACAGGTAGAGCGATAGATATAACATGTTGTTATATCTATCGCTCTGGGTACAGGTAGAGCGGTGGGGATATGACATCATCGTTTCAGAAAAGATCCGTTTTGGGTGTTTTCGGACCACAAATGTGCAATGCTTCATAAAAGAAAAGTACAGGTGCTTCAGCTGGCCTTTGAGAGAGACTGGACCCGAAAATGTCCAACCCAGTGGAAAGACGCTGTTCTTTAATGGTCACACTCACCGCATAGCACTCTTCTAAAGGTAACGCTAAGCCTCATTTAATGCATTTTGCCCGCCGTGGCATTGTTTATATTAGGCTATATCTTAAAGCTGAGTGTGGTTTTTTCCTGTCTGAATGTATGCTGCATCTGGCTGTGTGGTCTAGTAGCTTCAGTTGTTTCAGTGATGCGCAATGGCTGCGTGCGTGCGTGCGTAAAAGAGAGATGGCACACTGTGTGTGTGTGTGAGAGTGAACGAGGGAGGGGGGGGGGGGTGATTTTCAGACAACGTCCGACTCTCCCAACAAAAATCCCGCACCCCCTCTCAGAAAATAGTTCCGACGTCCATGCACTGAGTTATTAAAGTTAAACAGGTAACCATTAGCCCAGCTAATCTATGATAACCATGACTAATTACAAAAATGTGCACACATAAATAGTAATGTTTGTCCAATCATTAGTTTTATAGACTTTACAAACATTAGATTAGTCTAAACGGTGATATAGTAACATGAAAAATTAGATAAATATAGCTAAACTCTCGTCCGTCACTATTGTTCTCATGCTGGTTTTCTACCCGGAAGTAGTTGTAAACAATAAGGCGATTCGTCCTATAGACGGGTCCGCTCAGCACCCCCCCACCCCCCCACACACACACACACTTAAAAAAAAAAAAAAAACTATTGTCAGAAGTCAGGGCCATGAGAACTGGCAGCCTACCTCTCGTTTGGATAATCAGCTTGATGATCCAACTGATGTGATCTGTCCCGGAAAATCCGTTGTTGAGATAGGGGACAGCTCTCCATTTCGACACACCTCTACTTCGACACCCCGCTGTTCCGAAATACCCCCACTTCGAAACACTGCTGTTCCGACACCCTCCCCCCGCAGCTGTCCAATGTCCAAGGTGCTGAACCGCGTGACGTTGTTTACATTCTGCTTTGTGGCTTGTCTGTGAAACGTGCGCTGCTCAGAGAGTAGATCTGTCCCACTTGCTTTCTCCCCGACTCCGTTGTTGGAGATCTCCCACACAGTAATAGAAATACACTCCGCCCCCCCCCCCCCGCTCTCCGCTCGAGCGCGGCTGAACCCGGCTTGAGCTCACAGGGGCATGAGGCTGCTGCAGCCGCCGCTCGTGCTGACAGCTGACTGAGGGAGATGCTTTGGTTGGGTTTAGGCAATGAAGAAAGGAGTTGGTTAAGTTTAGTAAACAGACCAGGTAGAGGCTAGACAGGCTAGAAGCATAATGAACATTACATGTCATTAATATGAAGTAGGCTATTTGCTTGTTTTACAGTTAACTATGCACATGATCCATTTGACCACAAAAAGGAAAAAAGGATCAATGCGCACTGCGCACTGGGGGTTTCCCCCACTGGCCTTTTCGGAGTAGCGGGGTCTTTAGAAAAAATAGAAAACCCCGCTATTACGATGAATGGAAGTCTATTGTCGGAAAGGCGGGGTGTAACCGTTGAGATAGACTCATTGTTGTGTTCATAACAAATAGAATGTGATCACTAGTTATAACATCCGGCCGCTAGAGGCGCTAGAGGGACTGTGAAGGGAGAAAAGGAAAGGAGAGGAAAAAGAAGAAGTGTACAGATGATGTGAATGAGAAGTAAATATGGCGATCCCGTACGTGTCTGTGTTTACTGGGTTCGGTAGTTCATCAGCATAACAAGTGGCGACGAGGATAAAAGAAAAAGCAAACGAAGATGGCTCTGCTCGCACTACAACCCCCTTCTGCGTTCCTGGAGTGCCCGGGAGAACCGAAAGTAGCGTTTGACGCTTGGAAAAAGTTGTTTGATAACTACCTGCTCGCAATCGGTGGATCTGCCTTTTCTGCAGAGAGGAAAAGAGCGCTTCTAATTCACTGTCTGGGAACAGAGGGACAGAGACTTTATAATACGTTACCCCTTCCTGCTGATACGTACGATGGATCCGTGCTGGCTCTACAGACGTTTTTCACTCCAAAAGTCAACGTCGTTGCTGAGAGGTACCGTTTTAGGCAGCGTGCTCAAGCTGTGGGTGAGTCAATTGATCACTATTTGGCAGCGCTGCGTGAGCTCGCCAAAACATGCAATTTTGGCGCTATGGAAGGTGAAATGCTGCGTGATCAAATAGTTGAGAAGACATGCACACCTCGGATACGTGAAAGACTGTTAATAGAACCTGAATTAACACTTGACAAAACACTTACCTTGGCCAGAATGATGGAAACTGCCCTGATTGATGCTAAAACGTTCAGGGATGCTGAAACGAAGCATGTTAATGCAGTGTACAGACAAGGAAATAAGATGCCTGTGAAACAGGAGGACAAACGAAGGGAGAACAGCCAGTGTTACAGATGTGGCTCACCGAGTCACCTTGCTAATGACCAGTCTTGCCCTGCAAGGAATGCCAAATGCAAAAAGTGTGGGAAAACAGGCCATTTTGCTCGGGTTTGCAAATCATCTACTACATCAGTAAATGAAGTGGATTTACCTGAGGTGACGGTACTATGTGTCAACAGGAAGGCAGTTAAAGGGAAACTGTTTGGAAATTTCACTGTAGCCACATCACAGTCTCAAAGCTATACCTGTAATATGCTAGTTGACACTGGATCTGGTGCTTCAATAATTCCCAAACACACATACATGGCGCACTTCAAGAAAAGCAAACTCAGCCCACCCACAGTACAACTGCAGACATACTCAAAACACAGACTGCGAGTACTTGGACGCCTTGAAGCTACAGTCACTTACCACAATAAGAGTGCCACTGGATTTTTCAATGTTGTCAAGTCCGGCATACCACTGATTGGGCTGGATTTGTGTGAAGCCCTTGACATTGAGATAAAAGGAGGACGTTTGGTGGGACCTCCACCTGACCCCATAATGGACTGTGCAATGATTTCCCCACCAGAACCACTGCTCTCATCCACAGCTCACAGAGTGGAGAAGGAAATTGGACACGCCAAGAACTTTGTGCATAAAGTACAAATCCGGCCAGAGGTGAAACCTGTACAGCAAAAGCTCCGCCGCTTGCCACTGTCAGTGAGGGAGGCTGTAACCAAAGAACTGAATGAACTGGAAGAGCAAGGAATCATTGAGAAAATTGACTCTTCTGAATGGGTGTCCCCCATTGTTGTCACCAGTAGGAGAAATGGAAAGATCCGCATGTGCGTGGACATGAGGGAACCTAACAAAGCAGTGGTGCCTGACAGCCACCCCCTGCCACTGATTGAGGACTTGCTGTCAGAGCTGCGTGGATCTGGAATGTACTCCACTTTGGACCTGAAGAGTGCCTACCATCAACTGGAATTGCACAAGGAGAGCAGAAGGCTTACAGCTTTTATTACGCATGAAGGTCTATATCAGTACTGCAGAGTGCCTTATGGACTAAGCTCCGCCCCTGCTGCATTCCAAAAGATGATGACAAACATTCTCAAGGGGTTGCAGGGCGTACAGTGCTACTTGGACGACGTCATCGTCTATGGCTCCTCACAAGCAGATCATGACGTCAATCTGGAAGCTGTCCTACGCCGCATTCAGGACGCTGGTCTGAAATTAAATAAAGAAAAATGCCTCTTCCGCCAGACTACACTGGACTTCCTTGGATATAGACTCTCACCTGATGGCTTGGAGCCTAATGATTCTCATGTCAAAGCAATCCTGGATGCCCCTGCACCTGTCGATGCAGCTTCCCTGCATTCGTTCCTAGGTCTAAGTGCATGGTATAGCAAGTTTATGCCTAACTATGCCAGCATTGTAGAACCTATGAGAGCTCTGCTGCGAAAGAACAGTGCATTCACCTGGGATGATGGAGCACAAGCGAGCTTTGAACGAGTTAAGGGCATGATTGCCAATGGACCAGCACTGAAACTGTTTGACCCCCATAAGCTTACAGTGGTCTCCACCGACGCTTCTGATTATGGGCTTGGAGCCGTTTTAACACAAGTTAATGATGCTGGAGAAGAAGAAACCGTTTGTTTTTGCCTCTCGTAGCCTATCGGATGCTGAAAGAAAATACTCCATTGTAGAAAAGGAGGCCCTGGCATGTGTATGGGCTGCTGAAAAGTGGCGTGTGTGGCTCTGGGGAAGAAAATTCCTTCTACGCACGGATCATCAAGCACTGACCACGCTCTTGACCACAAAAGGGAATAACCGGGCTGGTCTTCGCATTGCCAGGTGGTCTGCCCGTCTCATGGAGTTCAATTATGATGTCCAATACAGGTCTGGATCACAAAATAATGTTGCAGACTGCTTGTCCAGACTACCACTCCCTGGAACTGTCATGGATTACACAGAGACTGTGGAGTCAGTTGCAGCAATAATGACAGACACCGATGCAATTTCTATGGAACACTTTAAAGCTGAATGCCACTCCTGCCCCGTTCTTACAAAGCTCCGTGCACAAATTCCAAACACATGGCCAGGGAAAAAGACTGCTGTTGATCCTGACTTACAACCTTATTACATGATACGTGATGAACTGTCTATTGTGGATGAATGTGTTGTCAGAGGCACCTACCGCCTTGTGGTACCAGAGTCCCTCCAGAGACACCTGATTGACATTGCTCATGAGACCCATCAGGGAATTGCTCGCACCAAACAACGTCTGAGAGAACTGTACTGGTGGCCAGGAATGGACAGTCAGGTGGAAGCTCTCATCAAGGTGTGTGCTACATGTAGACAAAATGATAAGTCAGCTGTGACCCACAATGCACCACTACACCCTATTCCATTACCAGCAGCTGCTTGGGAGAAGGTTGGCATTGACATTGTTGGTCCTTTTGAGACAGCACCGAGGCACTGCAGGTTTGTGGTCACGCTAGTGGATTACTACAGCAAATGGCCAGAAGTTGCTTTTGTCACACACATTGATACAACAACAATTATCCAGTTTCTAACAGCCATATTTTCACGAGAGGGGAACCCAAGGGAGCTAGTGAGTGACAATGGTACACAGTTCATCTCTGCTGAATTCAAGGAATTTCTCAAGCAAAGAGAAATTGTGCACTCCAGAACATCTGTGTACTATCCCCGTGCTAACGGAGAAGTGGAACGGTTCAACAGAGTGCTGAAAGACTGTCTGCAGACTGCTTCAATACAAGGTACACCTTGGAAATCATTCATACAATCCTTTCTTATGGATTACAGAGCAACCCCTCATGCAACCACAGGAGTCAGTCCTTCATCTCTCCTCCATGGAAGGCAAATAAGAACAAAACTCCAGATCCTGGATGTCATTCCTACCACAGTGAATGAAGGTGCTGTGAGAGAAAGAGTGAAAGACAAGCAGGAAAAATCGAAACAATACACCGATGTGAAGAGAAGTGCAAAACACCAGCACTTTTACCCAGGTGACCAGGTTCGGGTCAGAAAACCATGGAAAGTTAAGAAAGGAGAACAAAAGTTCACACCACCACGAACTGTGGTGAGACAGAAAGGCCCTAACACATATCTGCTTGATGATGGGAGGACGTGGAATGCGTCGCATCTGTCTGCACTACCAGCGTACGCTGCAGTGAGCATGGACAGAGACGAGGGAAATTCCCAGCAGGCGGCCCCTGCTCACCTAGAGACTACTGAACAACGTAGACCTGACAGGGATAGAAATTCCCCTGCTTGGACCAAAGACTATATTCTGGGGTAGACCTAACAGTGGTCACCTGCCTACATAGGCTAAGAACTGTTTCAGTTGAAATGTTAGAGGAAAAAAAAAAAAAGAGAAAAGAAACAGAAGATAATTGTACATTGATACTGTTGGTGACTAATATTGTTATTATTTATGCATTAGCTTTGCTCAGTTGTTGACAGCTATTACATAACTCCTTACTTTTGATAGATGTTCATGTATGCTCTTGATTCAAAAGGCTGGTTAAGTTATTTACTGTGAACAGTGTTATTCTGAATGAGTAGTTTTCAAATGTTATGTTACGGAAGAAGTTAGCTTTACTGAAAGGGGAAAATGTTGTGTTCATAACAAATAGAATGTGATCACTAGTTATAACATCCGGCCGCTAGAGGCGCTAGAGGGACTGTGAAGGGAGAAAAGGAAAGGAGAGGAAAAAGAAGAAGTGTACAGATGATGTGAATGAGAAGTAAATATGGCGATCCCGTACGTGTCTGTGTTTACTGGGTTCGGTAGTTCACCAGCATAACACTCATGTGTTTATATAACGGGTTAAATGATCTTAAATCATCAAGTGGATACAATCACCGCAACTCTGTCCGGAGCTTCGCTACTTTTATTTCCGTCTCCGTGGTAACAGTAAGCACCGGTATGAGGAGGATTTCAAAATAAGAGCACACTGAACATCATAAAACATTACAGCCATAACGCTCTTCTCACTATCTGGGCTCCGGGTTACCGGTGAGAGGACACGTGTCATTATTCCCGTACAGCTGATTGGCCGGTGGGTGGAGCCTTTTACTGGATTAAGATCAATCCTGAAAGCTACCCTGCCCCGGAGCAGGTTTGCCGTTCAGAGTAAGTTACCATGGTAACTCACCTCGGTAAGAATGAATCCAGCTTCGTGGTACCGGAAAGCCAGGGTTAACCCTGAAGTTACCTCGCTAAGACAGGCCTCAGGTGTGTATCCTCCTGTCGTCCATGAGTCTGTTGTCACGGTAATGAAGCCCTTTTTGTGTTTGTGTTTGAGTCTGCATTTGGGTCCTGAAATTCCTGAAAAAACCTGACACTCTCACTCCATCATACAATTCATATTTTCATTCAAGTTAAAGCATTTTCAACATCTGAGTCACACTGATTCAATTCAGGTAATTCTTTTTTACCAGTCATGCTAGCTGGCCATTGAATGAGCTGTTTGCTAGATTTTCTGTAGCTACACAGCTAGCTTTAGCGTGAACAGCTGTTTACCTGCCAGTATAAAATAAACACTGCATGTTCAGGATATACACACCAACAACTGTCTTCAGAGGTGGAAAACAACACCATTATTAACACTCTATCATGTATTTTATTCTACTGAAGTTAGCATGCTAACCAGCTAGCCTTGTCTCCCGTAGCCTCCAAACCACCCTGAAGACGCTGCTGCTCACAGGACCTATTAGAAACTTTTGACTATTCATGTCACATGTCACAGTCACATGACAGTCAACAAGAGACCATGTTTGGTAGCAGAGAAAACTTAAAAATAGCCCTTTTAGCCACAAAAGCCTGCAAAATTAACTTACGCTTTATGGAGCTGCTGACATAATTTGACAATTCAAACAGTTACAGAACTTTTTATTTCTGTTAAAGGATGTTTTGTATAAATTCTGAGATAGCATTGAGTTGAACTAAACCATTAGCTTCTTGCTGTATTCGGTTTGAACATTTATCAGTAAAAGGACATAAGGCACCACTTCACAAACAGGTTATTTTATGCTAATTATGGTTACATGCTGCCATTCCGACATGCTGCCACTCCGACATACCGCCATTCCGACATTCTACTATTCAGACATGTCACCATTCAGACATACCACCATTCCGACATGAAAACGTCCTGCCATTCCGACAGTTTCGTCCCGCCATTCCGACAAGGCTTTAATTTCCATAAGGAAATGTGCGTTACTCCGAGCGGTGGTTAGGTGTATGTGTGTATGTTTTTTTTTTTTTTTTCATGTTTTACGACATGTGTACAGATGTGATACAGTCAGTGGAAGCTTAATAAATAAACAAACACAAAGTCTCGCCATTTACAATCACACACTCCGATGTCAGTTCGTAACAATTCCCCAACTGGCACAACGCAGTCCTGCTGCAGGCGGATCTAGGCTCGCGCTACTGGTGCGTCCAGGGAAGCAATAATCAAAGTAGCTACTTAGTCTGAGTCTCTGTATTTCACTGAACTCAAAATGCGCCCATCACAGGCGGCATATAATAAACAATTACACACAGATCAACAGAACCCGAAAGCCCCCCCCCCCCACTGTCCATTAAGTCCGAGTCCCAGCTGTGGGAATGAGTGTGTATGTGTGGTGTGTATGTGTGTGGGTGCGCGAGCGAACAGTCACTGTCCGTGCCGGCGTGTATGTGTGTGTGCGGGGGTGCGCGATGAGTGTGTGTGTGCGTGCGTGCGTGTGTGTGTGTGTTGGCGTGTGGTGAGGGTGAGTGAGAGAGAGTTTGTTTGTCCTACTGTCCACACGGGTGAGACGCCGCGGCTCCGCCGAGGTGACCACCAGTCCTCTCCCTCGTCCCGCTTGGCTGAAAACGGCCCGGCCGTGCGGTGTCCAAACGGGCCTTTATGATCCACAGGGTAATCCACCGGGAAAAATAATCCACTATGCCGCTTTGGAATTGCCGCCACGCCAGCCGTCCAAACGCCGACTGTGTCTCTCACTCTCCTCCCCTCTCACCACGTCACTTCCCCATTTAAACCCTCGGTCCCACTAATGCACTTTTACGCATTACGCACACAACTTACAGCAAAAAAGAAACATTCATTAATTCATTAAAGGTCCGCGCGTCCCCGTGCGCAAACCACAAGGATAATTGATCATTTCCTGGCCTAATACACAATGAAAAAAACCTGGGGAGCAATCCTGCAAATCAACTACCCCAGCTGGCCAGGCAAAACCCAGTGGATCACTACAAGTTGTTGCAACTTTGGGGAATTTACTCCTGATAAAAAGGCTTACAAACATGGACCAGGACAGCTTCATAATACGCACAAAAATCCAAAGGAAACGAAAGGTAAGTTTAAAAAAAATATAGCAACAGCATTAAGTAGTCAAAATATGTGTTTTACGCGCCTGCCTGTTCAGCTCCGTTTACATGTAAAAAGACATTTCGTTGCGTACAGTAATCAACAGACAAGCAGGAAAGCTGGTCCATGGAAAAAAGAAAATAAAGAGTCAGAGCCTCTCTCTCTCTCTCTCTCTCTCTCTCTCTCTCTCTCTCTCTCATGCTGTCATTCATTTCAGCACTGAGACAGCGGACAGCGTGCTTGGTCATAGTTCAGCACTACAAAATATCAGCAGTTCACTCTTCACGATAAATCCATGGCACTGTCCATATATGAGGCAGAAAGAGAACTCAACAACGTTTCGAGCGACTGGCTCTGCGTCGTATTTGACTCGTACAGCAATAGCAATAATAATAATAATAATAATAATAATAATAAATAATTCATTTCACATGTAAGGGGAGCTGAACATATAGTTTTCATTCACAAACCAATGTGGGAGAGGTCCAAGACGCGTGTGCCAGACGCACAGAGGCATGCGTAAAACACCGACCTGTTTAGTTAATCTTTTAGTTAATTTTCGTTTCTTTTGGATTTTTGTGCGTATTTTGGAGCCGTTTTGGTCCATGTTTGTAAGCCTTTTTTCCCCCTGAATTATATTTTCTAAAGTGCAACAAGTGGGTTCGGAGTGTGTGATTGAAAGCACGGTCTGCTTCCCGTTCAAGGCCTATCTCCTCCTTCGTTGGTTTACGAGGTTGTGGAGTCCCTCTGCTTAAAATCTGAGGCTTTGAAATCGTCTGCCGTTTGAATTATCTGACCAATCTGTGTGCTTTAATGAGATGCACTGGACAAACTGCTATTTTGCGCCAGCATATCATTAGTGCAAAATCGTGTTAGGCCTTTTTTTTGGGGGGGGGGCGGTGGGGTGGGGTGGGGTAGGCTTTTAAAAGATTTGTCGGAATGGCAACACGTTTAAAAAAGAAAAAAATACCGCCATTCCGACCTTAGGAGACGAAAATTGTCGGAATGATGGGACCTTTATTAAAGGGTATAAGTGTTGCCATTCCGACAATTAGGGCCTAATGTCGGAGTGGCGGCATGTCGGAATGGCGGTTGCCCCCGGCTAATTATGCATTAGGGTAAGAAAACGTATTAGTATGCAGCAAGAGGGCTGTCAATCACAAGAGTCAAGAGCTCCTGCTAGAAGAATCGCTGAGAGATTTGGACACGAATGGCTGACAAAAAGCTCTGACTACATCATTAAAATAAGAGATGATTAAGAGTGCTCCATCTGCCTGAAGAGGAGCTTCTTCTGGATAGCTCTCATGGAGAAAAATAAAAGGAGTGGAGCAAAGGGAATTCTCCAATGAATGAAAAAAGACTTGACGATAATGAACACATGATTGAATCACTGCCTTTCTGTTTGCAGGAGAATGCCTTTGCCTAGACGGCTACATGAAGGACCCAGTCCACAAGCACCTCTGCATCCGCAGTGAGTGGGGGCCCAATCAGGGGTAAGTTATTATAATCACCTGATGAGCTGCTGATTGCTCATTATCAGGCCGAGAAGAAGAAATGGTGGATAAATCATTTACGACGAGGGACTCCTCCTACACATCAAACAAGGCAGTTCATTTTCTGGGAGATATTCACACAAAAAAGCTGAGATGTTTCCAATCAGAGTGAAGCACCTACACTACACAGAATCATAAGCCACCTATCATCAGTATACATCAAATAAATAGAGTCATCTATTATAGGGTGCCAAGTATATTTGCTTAATTACTGTAAGTCTGTGAATTCAGGATTTACAAATTGACACCGGCCACACTGACAACAAAGGCCTTAAGGGAAGTGACATGTTTACTGCAGTTAGCTAAGTTGTCTTAACAATGCCTAATGAAAGACTGATAATTAATCCTCTCATAGTATGTTCAGTGCAGAGCTGTAATATGTTTATATCCCGGCTGTCTATTGAATGATGTAGCCATACATACAAGGGATATACTACTCACATATTACATCCTCTGGATACATGAGGGACATGTTTTTATATAATAAAACATAAAAGTATGTACAGTAATTAATTGATAGATTTAATATGTATATAATAATACTATTTCCCATAAACATCACTGTGTTATATATATTTTTCTAACCTCTATCTTCCCATTCTAAGAAAATGGTCTCATGGAGTTTTCAGCATACGCTGACTGCTTTGGGTGTGTCTACAATATAACATTTTCTATATAATTTCATTTCATTTGTTTTGTTCATGTAAAGCATATAAGTGGATTATTTGTGTATTCTCGGTTAGATTCTCACCACTTTTTCTTGTTCCTGGTCAAAGTTTAAGGATAACCAAGCTTTTTCCATTGCTGACCTTACACTGTTGAGCAGTTTACCTTCACTGTTCTTCACCTACACTGATCTAAAGAGTTTAAGATTTTTTATTTTACTGACATATTAGGATATTTAGTCCCAAATATTAATTCAGTTACTAATCAAACAATTCCCATAATCCAAACAAGAGCCTACTGTATATTTCTTTTTCTTTTTTAAAGTTTGATTATTTCTTTTTTAAATCTACACACCTCTACCGTGTGATGCAGTTTCCTGTGACTTAAAAGAGTTTTGATCTTCAGACCGGTTCCTCTAAAAGATAAAGTCAGTTATATGAATGTCAGCATTTGATCACTTTTCGGCCAATAGGGAGTCAGTAAAGTTGTGGCTGTCTTATCATTGGTTCCGCTGCGCTCATCTCTTTGGGTGCAAGGTCACTTCCCCTATATTACAATAATGATTGCAAGTGATGACTTGATATCTTTTGGCTTTGAAAAGTGCTGTTTCAGACACTATCCCAGGAAGTCATATAAATGCTTAATTGGGTTCACATTTGCTTGTTAAAAAGTCCTTGACATTTTGCTAACACCACAGCCACAGTGCTAACCACTGGGTGACCACTGGGGTGTATGTGCAAAGATGTTACTGTTCCAGAAAGAACGAGTCACCTCAGTGGAGACAGTGTTGACCTACAGCACAGTTCCCTCTGAGACAGGCATTTAGTGCAGTTTACTGAAGTAAATAAACATTATCATTTTCAGGATCACTCTTATTTTATTACTTACGAGATGCATAATATTTCAGTTTGACTTCTTCCTGCTTGGAGGGTGTTCATGGGTTGAGTAAAAAACATGATATATACAGTGAAAATGTCAGGTTTACACTGTGGTTTATCTTCTTTTTACGTGTCTGGGTTTATTGGACAGTTTGGGCCCATGTTGCAAATCAATACACAGGACAGCTCAATAGCAGTATTGAATTTGTATGTGATTTGCAATGGATGGGATGGAGTCTCTCAATATTTCAGGCATTTAACTGACTCTATTAACCCAACACACTCTGATCTGGACACGTTATCTATCATCAAGAAATCTATGACTGCACTGCAACATATGACAACATTTAACCTGATGAAACAATGTGAATATAAAGTAATGCAACAATGTTCTGTGTTTGTTAACAGCAGATAAAATAGAAACTCAGCATCTGTGGCCCCGTTGCACACTCAACATTCCATTGATATGTTTTATGTCATTTTAATATTTGATGTTTTATTTGTACAACAGTAGCTCACACACTTGACAGATGACAACCTTGTAGTACAGCTACTCAGATTCACCTACGTGATCAAGCAACTGTGCATCAGTTCAAGTCGCCCTGTGGGGTTTTCTTGTAAACACACAGTTAAGTGTTGCTCACCATCTTTTTTTTTCTTTTTCATATTTGGAAACACTTTTTTTTTCATTGTTTACACACATTTTTCCTAGCTTGCAGTTTTAACCCTGTGTTTTTATAGAGACACATGCACATTTTAGGTCGACTGCAGGCTGGAATTCATGCGCATGCACTATCCGTTGCTAAAAACATCATCCACTGTGTGACTTACTCATGGTGGAAAATTCACAAGCTGCCTTTTATCAGAATGAATGAATAAACACATTACTAGAATTTCTTTTCATGTGTTGTGGACTGGCTTTGGGTTCTACTACCCTCTTAAATAATACCATCGCACTGTGAGTGTGAATTTTATTATGAAAGGACAGAAAAAACCTCATGCTACATTCTTACCTATAATATCACCAGGCTGTGGCTGGCAGCAGACAGAGCTAACTACATGCATTTCCTCTTTATTTTGTATCCATGTCAACCTCAGTGAATATTCCAAATGTGGACTTTTTATTTATTTTTTTTCCCTTCTTTTTCTTTGGTCTACATTTTTCAGTCATCTAAATATTCTCAGCCCACCCAACTGTGCACCTCTGCATCTCATTTCCCCGGTGCTCACCCCCCTGCGTCACTGTCACAGTGTGACAGAAGTGGGCACCCTGGGGTGACTTAAATGTTTAATGACCACAGCCTGTGGCATGGAAGACGCTCCCTTCTTCCTTGATGTTCTTTTTGCTTACAGTGGTGTAGGAGTTTGCTGAGAATGACATTGGGCCGCTGTCACTTCTCCTCTTTACACTCTCACTTTGCAGAGTGTTTAGTCCCCGAGCTGCCACTCCTCATTAATCTCCATCATTCTTCCTCTCTCTCTCTCACTTCTGCCTCTTGGCATCTGTCTCACCCCCTCCATGTTCCCTTTTCTCTCTCTCGCTTCCTTTTCCTCACCGTCTGCTTTCTCAGTCTCTCCCTCCTTCTCTGTGTCTCTCCCTCCCTTTTCTGTCTCATCCTGTCATCCCCTCTTATTCCCCTCCCTCGTAAATACATATGAGCTAAAGTCACATTGCATGTCAGCTGTCAGAAAACACATTTTTCAATCAACATGTTTACACACGGCACGCATCGTAATGCTGCCTGTGATTTGCGAGGCTTTGGGAGGCGGCAATGATGCACAGTTAGACATTGTTACATGGCTTGTGATTTCAGGGCGGTTTAGATTAGGAGGATGGCTACACTTAAAGATTTAATGCTACACTGACTTTGATTTTAATTCACTGTTTCATTCTCTCTCTTTTTTGTCTCTTCCTCTGATCCATCCTTCTTTTTTTTCTCATGCCAGTCCCTGGCCTTACACCATCTTCCAGCGTGGTTTTGATCTTGTGATGGGAGAACAACCCTCTGATCGCATTTTCAGGTAAGGAGAACTTCACAAAACTTTATGTGACTACTTTTTTCTTTTTTTTTCTGTCGCTGCACAATGGAGTGTACAAGTCAGATAACTGTTTATAATCCTGCTGTTTGATTGTGTCTCTCTCTCTTCATGATTGTGGAAGGAACTGAGCTCTGGCTGCAGAATCACTTCACAAGTGTAAAAAAAGTACTTATTTTCCCTCTGGTCGATGTGTCTTATGTTGAATGGTTCATTTTACAGCTATACTTTTTGTGGTACTGATTGGAGAGGAAATCCAAGCAGGCAAGGCAGCAGTTGATGTTTGACAATGAAAACTTTTTTTTTCTTTTTTTCCCCAAAATGTGAACACATGAACTCAAAAGTAATTTTCAAGTTTAGATGTTTGAAATATGTATTGCCGTTAAAAACAAGTTATTTGCAATGCAAGGAACAGCTGAAACGATAACTAGAGTAATTAAAATAATTTGATTACAAAAAACAGTCACTACAATTTTTCCTGAATTGAAGCTTTGTTTAATTAATTACTCTTGCAAAATATGGATTACGCTGCTTGTGCTGTTAGAGTCCAGTGGCCTGAGCTAAGAAAAGATAGAAAAAAAGAAAGAGAGAAAATATCAAAGGTGTAGGATCATTTCAAGTTGCGTCCTCTATAAAATTTAAGTTTTATACCATAACAACTTGTCCTCAATGATGCAGCAGTTAAACCAAAAGCACCCATTCTTCTCAAGTCCACTAAGCAGATCTGACACAATGTAAGGCAACGTAAACATGTTCATTTATTGTGTTCGCTAGTCGAGATGAAAGCTATTGAGAACGTGCAGTAATTACTTATTTGTAACAACTAGTTAAGAACCTGAATTGACGGCTTGTTTTGATCCCTGACATCAACTGAAGGAAAGAATATAAAATGCTGCTGCGCTAATTTAATCCATGTTGCGCCAATTTAATTCATCTGTTGTTGTGAGTGATTCGGCCTAACATCATGTAGAACATACACTCTTTTTCTACAGTCACAGTTACACACACACACTTGTTCCCCAGTGATGGCATCAAATAGGCCTACAGTACCATATAGTATCAATATACCAGGTGGTTAATAAGATTAGAGATGGGATGGAGTTTAAAATGCACAGATATTATACAGATATTAGGCATATCAGTACATCACAATTATTGATAATCAATAGCTGCGGTCCTAATGTACAGTATGGCAAATGCAAAACTGTATCGGTAGACTAGACAGGTGCAGCTCTTTCATAGGAAAGTATATGTAGCACAATAGATAAGATGAAAGTGAATTCAATTGTTTAATACCAGCATCTCATGGTCTGATGATCTGTATGCCAGTTCCATTCATCAAAAGTAGGGGTGTAACGGTACACAAAAGTCACGGTTCGGTACGTACCTCGGTTCAGGGGTCACGGTACGGTACGGTTTCGGTACAACAGACACTATTGAATGTAAAACTAAAATCTGTCTTGTGTTATAAAAGTTAAAAAAAAAATATATATAAAATTAAACAAGTGCATTAGGAGTGTTATCATGCCATTCATTAATTCTAGAGGGAAAAAAAAACTTGCACTTGACAACTGACAACTATTACAAACAAAACAAAACAAAACAAAACAAGAAACTAACATCAATGTTGGTTTACACAGTTAATTTGGGCTAGATGCCAGTTGCTTTGGTGATGTTTCTCTGGTCCTGTCTGTGTTCATGTCAAGAGGCTTAGAAGCAGCGGGATAAGTTGTTGCACACAAGTTGTCTTTTTCCTTCACCAGTGATTGACATGTGGGAGGGAGTGAGGGGCGGGTGGGGGCAGGTGAACATGCGGTACGTGTTTGATGCGTTTCTAGCGACGCAGCGCGCATCCGTGAAATAGCGCCGACGGTCGACCAGTCACAAGCTGCTTTCTATGGTTGCGAGCCGTCGCCACCGCTGTCACTGTTGTCACCGTTGTCACCGTTGTCACCGTTGTGTTTCATTGAAAAACCACACGGTGCCATAAATGAAGCAGGCAGCTCCTCTAACTTCACACTCTCATCACTTCTCTTCTTCGTCTGTTATGACAGTTGCAGGCAGCTTCGAGGCTCATTACCGCCACCTGGATTGGAGTGAGGACTCGACTTTTTTTATTTATTTATTTTTTATTCATTCAGACGTATTCGTCGTGTGACTGTGTGCACCGAACCGTGACCCACCGTGATGGCACGGGACGAATACATATACCGTTACACCCCTAATCAAAAGCAATAAAATAAGTTCTGCATTTTCATGCACAATTAAAATATATATTGTGTAATCCTTTTTTCCAACTCACTAGGATAGTTAAAACTTTATACAGTAATATCACTGCAGGTGTTTTTTTTCCTTTCTGAACTAAACTTTGTCCTTAAAGTATAACGGATTATTCAAAGTTTTAAAAACTGCAACCTGTGACATTTTCACGTCTCCACCCAGTCTGAGATGCTTGACACTTGTGGCGATTAAGAAACAGTGGATCTGTATCTTTCCTCAGATTCACTGAGCTCTGTAGTGAGGTCCAGCTGATTGTGAAGCCGTCCAGGCCCACAGCTTCACTGTTTCGGTTCAGTCTCATCACTCAGATACCAGCCACAGCGGACAACTGTTTTCCAAAACCTCTACAGTGTGTCTACCTGTTCAACGACAACCAGTCGACAGATACACTGGGGAACACAGTGGAGCATTTAGCAGCTAAAGACTCAGATAATTCACTGAGGAGCTGCTGGAAACCAAAAACACAGAGTGAAAAATGACTGCTCATGTTCATGGATGGGTAAATGTATGTCAATGGTGTCTTCAGCTTGTTCCAACTGCCAACAAGTGTAGATCATTGCAGTTATTTGTAAAGACAATCTAACGTATTTTCAAGTCGTGAAGCTATAATTGCAAATGTGTCAACATCAAGCAGACAGAGGGAAGCATCAGCATTCACGTTGAACTGATGTTGATCAAAGAAAAAAAAAATTATTCTCTGATTTGGTCTCCACCAGCTCATATGTGGATTTTTCACTGCTAAATGCATCACTTGTCACTCACTTAACTGCTGTGTGGTGGTTAACAGTGATGCCCCATCTGTGATGATAAGACCAGCGAGAGGGAACCACAGTGAAGTTGTTTCCTTTGAAAGCCAAGCAATTAGCTGCAAAGAAGCTAACACGCTTCATGGAGCTGAGGGAATTTACGGCGTCGGGTGATAATCCCTGATGGATTTGTCACTGTGAGTGACCGCTTTCATGTTCCACAGTGTCTACACAGGGGGAGCAGCCTCAGTCCTCTCTCTGTCTGCGTGCACGGCCTGTTGAGTGCAGGTCATCTGGCATCTATATAAAACAGGAAAAGAGGCTTGAAACCCAAATGCATGCAGGTAAATATCAGTGGAGAGAGCTGTGAGGAGATGAGAGTGCAGATGCAAACCAGAGCAAAAAGAAAAAGAGAAAACACAACACCGTATGTCAATGTTGTTCTGTAGCTCGTTCACTGCCCCCAAGTGGCCAAATAATTCATTAATGCAGCTTTAATTATCTAGGTTAAATGTAAAGAGTGATGTCAGACTGTGTTTAATAATTAAAACTGTTATCCCTGCGTTTCATGACAGGAAATGTGCCTCAAATATAACACATATATCTGACAGGATGTTCGCTGGGGAACACATCACACAGAAACACGGAGCAGAGCACTCTGTCTGTGATAGAGCTACCTAACAATGTTTATAACAGTGTTTTCCTCCACAAAATGATTCATTCCCTGACTTGAGACGGAGCAGGTCTAGCAGAAGATTCGCCTCTTCTGCTTTCATTACAAATCTCCGACTCCTCTCTGACAGCAGAGCGGCTAAAGACAACAAAAGGCTGTCTGCGTAACTGCTTACAATAAAAAAAAGAAAGTGTTACAGTTGGCGTGACCCACTCTCATGGCCGTTAAAGGGATAGTTCAACATTTTGGGAAACAGCTTTGTTACCTTTTAATTATCGGTGCAAGCTATTTTTAGAAGGGTGGAGCAGAGCCGTGAACTGCTCAGAGCTACGCTAAGGAGGCTAATGGGATTTCTTGGTTTCCCTCATCAAACTCATCAAATACACACTCCAACAACTCCAAAACGCTCTCATGGACAAGTTGTGACCTGCACATTCACCACACTATGAGATAATAACGGAATGTTACGAGACAGAGTTGTTTTCGAGGTAAATTCATGCAAAACCGCTGATGTGCGTTCCCGCCAGGGGCAGTTTTTTGGCAACAACTCTGTCTCATAATGTTCCATTATTATCTCATAGCGTGATGAATGCGCAGGTCACAACTTGTCCACAAGAGCGTTTTGGAGTTGTTTGATTGTGTATTTGAGTTTGATTAGGGAAACCAAGAAATCCCATTAGCCTTCATAGAATAGCTCTGAGCAGCTCGCGGCTCTGCTCCGCCTTTCTAAAAATAGCTTGCACTGACAATTACAGGTAACGAACCTACTGCTCAAACTATAGGGATTATGGCAATGGGCCAATTTGCCAAAAATGTTGAACTATCCCTTTAACACTGTCTTTACATTTGGAACACACACTGGAGGCTGGTGTCAGTCTCACCTCCCGTTCAGAGTCAAATCATCCAAAACTAACAGATACTGTATATTTATAATATATTCATGGTTTGTGTTTGTTAGTGTCACTGCTGTACAGCTAATTGCCCGTAGAGGACAAACAAAACAACTGATTGATTTAGTTCCTCAATGCTACACAGTCCTCACCGCTCGCATGTTTTCTGCAGGAGCTCCTTTTCTTCTCATTGCGTCCAGTCGTGCAGTTTAAAAATGTCTTTGTCCTCAGACCGCTCCCACCAAGACATCCATCCTCATTTAAAACGTGTCACTCTTTCGCTTTGAACTCCACCAAACCACCCTGTCGGCTCCGCTCACAGAAAAAAAAAAAAAAAAAAGGACCTTGAATGTCACCCAGTGCTCGCAGAGCCATGCAGCCATCATCGTGTGTGCTTAAGCAGATACAGTATTACCATTAAACAAAGAAGCAAATGAGGCAATTAGAATCACAGTGGTACGGAGAATAAAACAGAACAAAGCCAACTTGAGGTTGCATGAAAAAAAGAAAAAGAAAAACTCTTCTCTTCTCAGCACTGAAACGCACCAGCATTTGCCATTTGCACAGCATTAGCCGGCAGGAGCTCCTGTGTGGACTGCAAACATGTTTTTCACTCAACAACTGTTTCCTCATGGGAACTCTTAGTGTTTTCCGCCTCCAGTTTCTCTCAGGGTAAAGCAAATAAGTCATATGGCAGCTAGTCCCCAGTTGTCTATAAAGCGGAGCTCGTTAAGTGGGTGCTAATTTGTTCTGTGGTCACCCACATACGTCATACTGCATCACGGGGAATTTCAGCTCTCCTGTTGTACACGGTCCCATAAGAAATGATGAAATGATTCATGAATAAGGTGGAAACAGCTTTGTGAAATATAATACCGACACATTAGCGTTGTGATTTGACTTAACACTGTGTCGTAATGAGAGAATCCAAAGTTTCACAGCAGATGAAAGCAAAAAAAGCAGCACTTTGATCCACTGGAACCTTAATCTGAAACAAAGGGAGTAATTGGCTGATTCTAATTAAGTGTTTTTACAGTGGTTTAATCATTCTGTTTTTTAGAGTGACTGGTAATGCATGCAGTCCCCATGATTCACTGCCCTTTCCGTATGCTAAGTTAGCATTTTATTAAATGCAAATTGAACAATTGTGAATGAAGAAATGTGTTTAGTCTGCATAAAAATGGTTGTTAACCATTTAATCAACAAGTTCTTCTCTTTTGTATCCATGCATAATTCATCATTGCTAATAATGCATTTGATGCTAATCAGCATGGACTGTTTAACTTAAAGTTGGAAGCAATACATTTCATGTGAAGTGTTTAAAGATTGATGATATTCATTGACTCGCAAATAAAGAATTGTTTTAAAGCCCATGTTGCAGACATCTGTTGTTTACAGATTTACAGGCCCATTTGGTCTCAGGGGGAACTCTCATTTGCCCTTTTATGTCTAGGTTCTCATTGTGTATGCAGCGCGTCGATTAGCACACAGTGTCCTCCTGCACAAGAAAGAGTTATGCAAAAAAGGATAACTTTGTTGAGAATTAAAATAAATAAATAACCAGCACCATGGCATTATTCAGAGTCACTGATGCAGCAGAAAACAGGGTTGTTTTTGCTCCCAAAACCAAACTTAGTGGTTGTATAGTGTCAATGATTTTACATAATAAAGTACATTTAGAGGGTGAGGCAGCAGTGGAGGGAGAAGGTTATGGGTTTGAACTATCCCTTTAACAAGAACAAGACAGAACTTGTAATCGGCCATTGTTGTTTCTCTCAGCTCTGTTGAGCTTTTACCTTCTTTCAGCTCTTGTTTTGGTTTTAAAGCTCCCAGATTTTTAGGCCAGCATTTTTACTTTTTCTAAAATGACTTTGATAAAGCCGTTGTACTCTACTGTAACTAACTACAGCACCTGCCAGATATCCAACATGAGACACATCAGTGACAAGCTGCTGAACATAGTGCAGCAGTTAGCAGCTTCAGAGACACATTCCATCAGCAGCTAGTGGGAGAATAATGTTGGCCTTCAGGTAGCCAGTGTTTCTGATATACAGTGCTTAATAAATCAGTGTTTCCCAGCAATAGTGGGCCACTGCCCAAAGAAACTTTGGCAATGTTTTTCTTTTTTTCTTCTTTTTTCTCCCTTGATAAAGGTTAGAATGTTGAGGGGTGTTTTTTAACTGTTATTAATAACACTAACAGCCTCACTGATTTCAATAAGACTAAATATAATTCTAAGTAATATGAATTATTATCAAAACCTCTTTAACACAGTTTTAACAAAAAATGAATCTTCATTAAGAGGGACATATTATGGAAATATCACTTTAAGGCTCTTTAACATATATTTAGGTGTTTGTCTGGTCCTGGTCCCCAAAATGTGAGAATTGACAAATAAATCTGTAATGTTCAGGCTTCCTAGGTTGAAATCCATGTAGTTTTACGAGCGGTTTCCTCAGTTGTCTTCCAGTGATGTAACTGGGATTTGAATTTGCACACCACCCCTACCTGGTACCAGTAGAAGGGGCGGGGCGGGGCAAGCATTGGTTCATTTGCATTAAAGGGGCAGGCAGTGAAACCAGCCGTTCTGAACAGGGCTGTTTAGAGAGGATGAAAAGAGCTGTGATATTTGATCCTTGGGGTATTTTGACAAAAGCATGTCACAGACATGTCTTTAAGACACCTGGGGACTATTTTAATTTGTGAAAAGGGGTCATAACATGTATCCTTTAAGCGGGGTTTATCAAGTCAAAAGGAGATTACATCCTGCACGTTCAAAGTCATTTTGTCTGCAGTGACCCTTTCTCTCTGGTATTTCCACCTGCACTGACTCAACCTTGTTTCAAACTGTTCCTTGAAGAGTCTAAACCTGTAACCTCACTTGTCTTTTTCTACACCCCCCCCCCCCCCATTCTTCTCCTATGCAGGTTCACATACACCTTGGGAGAGGGAATGTGGCTGCCGCTGAGTAAAAGCTTTGTCATCCCACCTGCTGAGCTCGCCATCAACCCTTCAGCCAAGTGCAAGACGGACATGACGGTCATGGAGGACGCGGTGGACGTACGGTGAGAAACGACAGTAACTGCTACCTCACTCGCTTCACTTTGAAGTGGTGACACGGTGATAGGGGGTTCAGCTGAAGAAATATTTCACAAGGTTGTGAAGCAGGGCAGGGTTTTGCTGAGCAAGTGTAACAGTTAAGTTTCCTTCCACAAGTTTCAGTCCATTCTGAGTTGTTTTTTTTTTTTTTGTCTGGGATGAGTCTCCACGATACAGAAAGCACATATTGGCTTTTTGATAAATTAACCCCAACCCCCCACTAAAAAAAAAGGTAACAACCACCACTGCTACCCATTGCAGAGTGCAGCTGCTTTTGACTCTCTGAACACGTCTCACTGTTTGTACTCTCACTTAATCAGCATTTGTTTTTATTTATTATTGTTGCAGTGAGTCTCAAGCATCCCAGTGAGGTGGATGCAGAGGTCTTAGCAGTCATGATTCAGAGGGTAATAAAACTCAAAGATCTAGCACATAATCAATTATGAAGAGGCAGAAAAAACTAGAGGAAAAAAAAAGAATAAGAAGAAAGAATCACTTGGCAATTCAAAGCCATAAAGAGTATTTCGATTGTTAAATGGTTCATAACTCCTTCAAAGAAAATCTGCCCTGTGTGCAATGGCTGTGTTTGTGGCTGGGCTGCAGAGAGAGCCATAAATGAGCCAAAACAATGCTGCAGTATTAAAGTGGGCTCAGCTGACAGCAGAGGCACAGCAGGATTATTTAGCTATTTCACTTTGGTTATCACTGTGGGCCCGAGTCCAGAACTGGACGTCTTTAAGTTCCCCTTCAGACAATTATGCAATTAAAAATTCTCTGCTGTTGGTTAACATGGTTTATAGTTTAAAACTTGAAAATAGAAACAAGCCTGGGGTTGGATCTCACCTACTCCTATTTCATTATTGAAATAATATTCTGGATTGGGTCCTTTGCCCCGCCCACCCACCACCACTACCAATGCTAACTAGTATCAGAGCAGTTAGCATAGTAAGCATCTTTTATTCAGATGACACAGTGTTGGTTCTTGACAGGGTCTCAGGTTAATTTAGCCCCGCCCCCGATCCCCGCCAGTTGACAGGATTGGTTCATTAGGTTTGTGATGTATGAAACCCTGGCTGCCTCAGTATGGTTTAATCAGGCTGTCGTTGGTTCACTGCAGTTCAAGGAAGAACTGTTCCATCATGGCCTCGCCTGCCTACGCTGCTCATGATGCCTCTGGTATTATATAAAAACATAATTTGGTTAGTTAACATGTGATTAGGGCGACCAGATCCTAACTCACCAAATGTGGGGAAAAGACTACATACAGTATGTGTGGGAGAATGTGAGATTACAATGCATTAACTTTCTGTTCTGCCCCTATAACATTGCTATAAAAACGTAATATTATTTTATATATATTATATATTTTATTTGAATTCAACTTTCTCAAGTTCTCTCACATAAGGAGACATAGTAAACATGAAGCTTTCATGCTATTTCACAGTTCCTCTCAAGTTAACACAGTCAAATAGAATAGGTAGTGAAGCCTTTCCCAGTCTTCGTTACAACTGCATTTTCTTTCCTTTACTGCGGTCGCTGTCTCCCTTTCCTCCATGCCCACTCTTTGTTCATTTGTTGTTGGTGGGCACGCCCTTAACCTGCATTAAAGTTCCGCCTCGTAGTTTGACTTCACGTCAGTCAAATTAGACAGACGGGCTCTGATGAAAGTCCTCAACACTTTTGCCACACAATCATTTTATGAATGCCAGATTTCACAAAATGGAAGCCTGTCAATAACAATGCAGGACAGCGTTTCAATTTGTGGGACGTGTGAGTGTCTGGACCCCAGGAAGAATAGTCCCTACCAAGGTGAGGACTAATGGGGATCCATAATAAAACTAATGGAAATGCGGGACTATCCTGCACAAAGTGAGACATCTGGCCACCCTACATGTAAAAGGTGAAAGCCTGATTTTCATTTGAAGGAGCAGCTCTCAAACAACATGACATGAACATGCCTAGAACTGCCCATAGGTTCCTTTTCCCTTTGTGACTCCCTCACCTTTTGTCCTGCACAAAACTACTGGCTGGATGAAACTGACTGAGGATATTTCAGGAAATTAACTTTACATCAAAAGTTTAGCTGCCAAATTATTCACACACACACACACACACACACACACACACACACACACACACACACACTATGCCGGTACAATCGTGTCATATTACGTGCGCACCTATCAACAACCGACGTGTCACACCCGCGTGCTTTGACGCCTGTGCAGCAGACAGCGCCTGACGTGTAATGTAGTTTCCTCATTGACTTATAATGGCCCCCCGTTCACGCGCACGTTCACGCGTGATGACTGCTGCACGCCTGTAATCACACTACGCGTAGTGACCACGTGTAACATTCATGCGTTTTTCAGCGAATGCACGCATTAACGCTCGCGTGAAGCTGATTGAACATTTTGTCAGGCGCGTACGCGGAAACGACGTGCGCAAACTGTGTCACGCGTGACAAGAAGCTGCGTTCGTATGAAGCTGATTGTGCACGTCTGTCTTTCACTGTTTGACTATGTTGTTACGCGTTCACACGCGCGTGCGGTCGCAGAATCTATTGCTGCGCAGCCGGAAGTTGATCTGCCCGGTGTGCACCACTACGCGTAACGTGACGCGTAGTGTAACTTAGTTGTTCTGTGTTGCATTTTTATTTTCATCCAGTAGATGGTGCAGTCGATCCAATACGAGATACAGATATATAGGCTGTTGCATGACATGATTTATTTGTTCAATGAAGACAGAGAGAATAATCTGTGTCCCAGCTGGCCACAGCGGCCGGCCGGAGCCACTCCCTCCACACCTTGCATCTGAGCCGCTGTGGACCGTGGTCCATATGCCATCCCCGGGTCAAGCTGCTGCTCCGCCCCGTTGACCAGGCAGCTCACAGCGGCAGTGGCGGCAGTGGCGGCAGTGGCGGCTGCGGCGACGTCGCTCCCCGGTCCGGGACGGACCAGCAGCGTGACCCGGGGAACTCTGGTGCAGGGATGGCATATGGACCACGGAGCTCCGGCCGGGTGGGGGGGGGGCGGACGCAAGCGGGGGGTGTGGAGAGAGTTGCTCCGGGACCTGGCCGCTGTGGAGCGAAGTTTCCAAATATCATAATAACAAAACAATAGAAAAGTCAGAGACTTAATTTTCCACGTTATTCTGTTATTGTTTTAAAACAGAATAACAGAAAAACAAAGTTGTTGTTTGTAAATGTTGTGTTTTGAGCACATGGATACATTTTCACAGCTGTGTTTTTTTTTCACACAAGCTGATCGTTAACTCATCTTCCTCATGTACACAGCAAAAACTGGAATGTTGAAATTTCAGGGTTAAACATGTCAGAGTTGATTTCAACTCTCAAAGTCTCATTTTAACCAAGGGGGCAGTTGTCGGTCTGAGAAGTGAAGCTCACTTCCGCGTTCAAAAAACTGCAATCCCCTCGGATTCCTCTGGGGGCTGGTGTCAGAAGGGAGCATTCCCCATAGACCCCCATGTTAAAATCGCCGACTTTACATCCTCAGTAAACATGTTAAAAGCCTGGTGTCAGAACGTTTTTTCGTCTCAATCGATAGTTTCTACCCCCGCACACACTCTGAGGGGGGTGAATTTTTTTTTAACTCTATAGTTTTACTGTTATTAGGTTAAAATTCTGGCCAATCAGGGCGCGGAAACGTTGAGTGACAGGTCCGAGCAGCTCCGTGGACCGCTGCTTCGAGGCCAGTGGGCGGGTTCTCGGCCGGCCAATCCAACATGGCGCTGTTCAGGCCGCCATATTTGAGTCACAAAAACGACTCCCCAAAACCAATGGGTGACGTCACGGATGCTACGTCCATTCTTTTTACAGTCTATGATTTTAACACATTCTGATTAAAATGGTGTTCAGTGTTGGAGTTATTAGGGCCGCGGGCAATCGCACCGGGCACTGGTCCCAACAGCTATGAAATAGCTGCAGGGACCAGTGCCCGGGCACTACTGTTATTGTGTGGATTTTTTCCTACTTTTTATTAGTGTGAATGCTGGAAGCATTCACACTATTGTTATTCACTCAATCTTCACACTATTGTTATTCAAATCTTTATTAGTGTGAATGCTGGAAGCATTCACACTATTGTTCTTCTGTTTGGCCATTTTCTTCCGCCTTTTTACGGTCTTCTTCTAGTCCTTCATACTTTGTGCTATTTCAACAATTCATATATCAAAACGTGCAGCTTTTTTTGAACTTTATCGGCATTACTTTTCTCTTTTTAACTATTTATACTTTTTCAAATATTTAACTTTTTCTGATTTTTTTCAGCTTTATAATGGGTGTGTATTGCGTCTAACGAGCAGAGCTAGAGTGGTGTCAGAGTGGAGAGAGGCAAAAAAACATTCTAGAGTTTTTCTGGCTAAACTGTCAGCACGGCCACAAATTAAACTCTAGACAAATTATTTTCTCCAGTTTTGTAGCCACACTTGTCTTCTGGCTAAAATTCTGGTCAAAAATGCAAAGAGACTTAGATAATAATTTAAAATATTTTTTAAATGCAGCCAGGGAGCTCTCTGCTCTCATTCAACCCAATGCATTTTTTTGACAGCATTAGGAGAAGGAGCTCAACTTTGTAACTTGCTGTTAAGTGCTTTTTAATTCATTTTAATTCACCAAAAAATAGTCACAGGTCACAAAAAAGTCCTCTTCTTACTTGGTGTGGCTAATTTATACTCATTTCTTTTTATTTTAAGCATCATTGAAAAATCTCACATTCATCAAAGTCTCAACCTCTCTTCTCCACAACTCCACTGTAGTGTAGGGGTAGGGTGGCTGCTTGCCAACCCCAAGGTCACTGGTTCGAATCCAAGGGAAGAACTCTTGTTATGTTATGTTGAATTCTGCTCTCCTCCCCCGCCTTCAATTGGTTACAGGTGTTTGTTATCTCCTTGATTACTCGTACCAGTTTGCAGCACATCATCACATTACAATGAATGACAACAGTCTTGAAAGCAATGTGCTCTCTGTAGCCGAGTGGCAGAGTAAAGGCTTAGTGATCATATGGTCATGGGTTCGATTCCTGCCTCAGTCATTTCACATCATTGCTTGACTTTTGATTCCAATTATTCAGCTGTCATTGGACAGTCTTTGATTCCTCATAGTATAAAGCTCATTGTAACTCAGGTTCTCTGTGGCCATATGGTTAGTGTGTTAGGTTACCACTCATGAAATTGTGGGTTCAGTTCCTTCCATGGACATGTTTCTTGTATGCCATTCCGCATGTCTTTGTCAATTTATTCTGCTAATTCTGCTAATAATAGTCACAGGTCACAAAAAAGTCCTCTTCTTACTTGGTGTGGCTAATTTATACTCATTTCTTTTTATTTTAAGCATCATTGAAAAATCTCACATTCATCAAAGTCTCAACCTCTCCTATCTACAACTCTACTCTGGTGTAGTGGTTAGGGTGGCTGCTTGCCAACCCCAAGGTCACTGGTTCAAATCCAGGTTGAGCACACTTGTTACGTTATGTTGAATTCTGCTCCCCTCCATCACCCTCAATTGGTTACAGGTGGTCGTTAAGAGACGCATTAATTGCTAATGCCACAGTTTGCAGCACATCATCACATTACAATCAATGACAACATGCTTATGTGTGTGCTCTCTGTAGTAACTTTCCTTACTTTTTCTTTAAAGCAGAAGCCAGTGATCCTCTTATTAAAGGTTTTCTTTGCCCCTCACATACTGTCTCTGTCTGTAGCCTAGTGGTTAGCTTGCTGGTCTGAAGACCTGAAGGTTGCTAGTTCAAATCTTGCCTCAACAACAATTATAGTGAATTATTTTCCCAGTCGTCCTCTGTTGACTTCTGATAACTTGCTTCATGTTGAAACTGCTGCTCTCAGCCTGAAATTCACAGAAATTTTCATTCTAAGTCATTCAAGCGTGACTCTCAAGCTTTCTTGGTGTTGACACAGTGTGTTTCCAACAGGTGCAGCTTTGGGCTCTGTGGCGAAGTGGCAGAGTAAAGGTTTATTGATCATGAGGTCATGGGTTCGATTCCTGCCTCCAGTCCAGCTCCAGTCTCCCTGAAACTGCCAGTTTGCGTCTGCCATTGGTTCACAGCAATTTGAAGGCAGAAAAACTCAGCGTGTCATACTTTCTGCTAGAGACTTCATTCAAATTCTGATCTGTAGACAAACTTCTAATGGCTCATTTATACTCTTTTCTTTCTTTTTTTTAAGCATCATTGAAAAATCTCACATTCATCAAAGTCTCAACCTCTCTTCAGAAGTCAGTGAGCCTCTTATACAGGGATTTCTTTTACTCTTCTCTCATTGAATGTAACTATGGTGAAGTGGTTAGATCAGTGGGCTGATGTACTGAAGGTTGTGGATTCAATTCCTTCCTTGGACATGTTTCTTGTATGCCATTCTGCATGTCTTTGTCAATTTATTCTGCTAATTCAGCATGGTTCAGCAATGGCTTTCAACATTCACACCATTTCCATTTTTGGAAATGAAGCAGTCACACTATTGTTCTTCTGTTTGGCCATTTTCTTCCGCCTTTTTACGGTCTTCTTCTAGTCCTTCATACTTTGTGCTATTTCAACAATTCATATATCAAAACGTGCAGCTTTTTTTGAACTTTATCGGCATTACTTTTCTCTTTTTAACTATTTATACTTTTTCAAATATTTAACTTTTTCTGATTTTTTTCAGCTTTATAATGGGTGTGTATTGCGTCTAACGAGCAGAGCTAGAGTGGTGTCAGAGTGGATAGAGGCAAAAAAACATTCTAGAGTTTTTCTGGCTAAACTGTCAGCACGGCCACAAATTAAACTCTAGACAAATTATTTTCTCCAGTTTTGTAGCCACACTTGTCTTCTGGCTAAAATTCTGGTCAAAAATGCAAAGAGACTTAGATAATAATTTAAAATATTTTTTAAATGCAGCCAGGGAGCTCTCTGCTCTCATTCAGCCCAATGCATTTTTTTCACATCAGCAGGAGAAGGAGCTCAACTTTGTAACTTGCTGTTAAGTGCTTTTTAATTCATTTTAATTCACCAAAAAATAGTCACAGGTCACAAAAAAGTCCTCTCCTTACTTGGTGTGGCTAATCTATACTCATTTCTTTTTATTTTAAGCATCATTGAAAAATCTCACATTCATCAAAGTCTCAACCTCTTTTCTTCACAACTCCACTGTAGTGTAGGGGTTGGGGTGGCTGCTTGCCAACCCTAAGGTCACTGGTTCGAATCCAATGGAAGAACTCTTGTTATATTATGTTGAATTCTGCTCTCCTCCCCCGCCTTCAATTGGTTACAGGTGTTTGTTATCTCCTTGATTACTCATACCAGTTTGCAGCACATCATCACATTACAATGAATGACAACAGTCTTGAAAGCAGTGTGCTCTCTGTAGCTGAGTGGCAGAGTAAAGGTTTAGTGATCATATGGTCATGGGTTCGATTCCTGCCTCAGTCATTTCACATCATTGCTTGACTTTTGATTCCAATTATTCAGCTGCCATTGGACAGTCTTTGATTCCTCATAGTATAAAGCTCATTGTAACTCAGGTTCTCTGTGGCCATATGGTTAGTGTGTTAGGTGTTGTGCTATTTCAACAATTCATATATATGCAGCTTTTTTTGAACTTTATCGGCATTACTTTTCTCTTTTTAACTATTTATACTTTTTAAAATATTAAACTTTTTCTGCAAATTAAACTCTAGACAAATTATTTTCTCCAGTTTTGTAGCCACACTTGTCTTCCGGCTAAAATTCTGGTCAAAAATGCAAAGAGACTTAGATAATAATTTAAAATATTTTTTAAATGCAGCCAGGGAGCTCTCTGCTCTCATTCAGCCCAATGCTGAGAGTTCTCCACAACTCTGTCTGTAGTCCAGTTGGTAAGGTGGCCGCTTGCCAACCCCAAGGTCACTAGTTCGAGTCCAGGCTGAGCAATCTTGTTATGTGATGTTGAATTCTGCTCCCCTCCCCCACCCTCAATTGGTAACAGGTGTTCATTAAGAGACGCATTAATTGCTTCTGCCACCGTTTGCAGCACATCATCACATTACAATGGCAACATGCTTATGTCTGTGCTCTCTGTGGCGAAGTGGCAGAGTAAAGGTTTATTGATCATGAGGTCATGGGTTCGATTCCTTCCTTTTTTTTTTAAGCAGAAGCCAGTGATCCTCTTATCAAAGGTTTTCTTTACCCCTCACATACTGTCTCTGTCTGTAGCCTAGTGGTTAGCTTGCTGGTCTGGAGACCTGAAGGTTGATGGTTCAAATCTTGCCTCAACAACTGTTATGTAAGGGATAATGTATAGTTCGGAGGTTGTTATGGAGAAATAAACCCCGACAGGTTGTATGGAACCCCGACGCGAAGCGGAGGGGTTCCATACAACATGAAGGGGTTTATTTCTCCATAACAACCGACCAACTATACATTATCCCGCTTAGAACACGGCCTACAACAAAATCATTCAATATTGTAACACAAAATAATGATAAAAAGAGATTTTATTCATGTAAAATTAGACCGTTGATCGGGACGCCGCTCTGACCAGCGCAGCACAGAAAAGAGAAACTATGCAGGATATTTACTTTATGTTTCATTTTTACCGTCATTAAATAGCTTCGGACTAATTGTGATGTTAGATAAACGACTTGTAACCTGTTACAGGGAGAGTGGAGGCTCCTAAGTTATTTCCACATCGTGGCTGAAAAGTAAACTTGCATCAGAACTTCTGACCGTGTCACAGCTCCTCTCCTCTCTGTAGCTCCGCGACACAAACGCACCCCATAATCTCTTGTTTATGACAGGTACGACTACACACAATACATCGTAACGTGTATGGTAATCCATCGATCCACTGATTGATTATCAAAGGCTTCAAATGCACGAACGGGAGGAGGCTCAGCAAAACAGCGGCCGTGACCGGACATGCAGAGTCGGCCGTTGCTATGGAGTCCCTAGCAACGGTCCGCTCAGCGGTGGTCTATCGAGAAATAAACACCGCAGAATATTGGTGATTGACCAATCAGAATCGAGTATTCAAGAGAGCCGTGTTCTAAAGTGAATTATTTTCCCAGTCGTCCTCTGTTGACTTCTGATAACTTGCTTCATGTTTAAACTGCTGCTCTTAGCCTGAAATTCACAGAAATTTTCATTCTAAGTCATTCAAGCTTGACTCTCAAGCTTTCTTGATGTTGACAGTGTGCAGATCATTAACAGACAACAGTCTCTGCAACTGTGTGTGCACTGTGGCCTAGAGGCAGAGTGAAAGTCTACTGACCATGAGATTGTGGGTTCGATTCCGAACTTGGTCAAACATTTGTATGGTGATCACTGCTAGCACTATTTGCTAATTCTGCAACAGCGTTCAGCTGCTTTCAGCAGTCACACCATTTCCATTCTTGGAAATGCTTTTTCTAGTTAGTGTGACTGCTGAAGCAGTCACACTATTGTTCTTCTGTTTGGCCATTTTCTTCCGCCTTTTTACGGTCTTCTTCTAGTCCTTCATACTTTGTGCTATTTCAACAATTCATATATCAAAACGTGCAGCTTCTTTTGAACTTTATCGGCATTACTTTTCTCTTTTTAACTATTTATACTTTTTCAAATATTTAACTTTTTCTGATTTTTTTCAGCTTTATAATGTGTGTGTATTGCGTCTAACGAGCAGAGCTAGAGTGTAGAGAGGCAAAAAAACATTCTAGAGTTTTTCTGGCTAAACTGTCAGCACGGCCACAAATTAAACTCTAGACAAATTATTTTCTCCAGTTTTGTAGCCACACTTGTCTTCTGGCTAAAATTCTGGTCAAAAATGCAAAGAGACTTAGATAATAATTTTAAATATTTTTTAAATGCAGCCAGGGAGCTCTCTGCACATCATCACATTACAATGGCAACATGCTTATGTCTGTGCTCTCTGTGGTGAAGTGGCAGAGTAAAGGTTTAGTGATCATGAGGTTGTGGGTTCGATTACTGGTTCAAATCTTGCCTCATCAACAATTATAGTGAATTATTTTCCCAGTCGTCCTCTGTTGACTTCTGATAACTTGCTTCATGTTGAAACTGCTGCTCTCAGCCTGAAATTCACAGAAATTTTCATTCTAAGTCTTACTTGGTGTGGCTAATTTCTGCACTTTCCTTACCTTTTTTTTAAGCAGGAGCCAGTGATCCTCTTATTAAAGGTTTTCTTTGCCACTCATATACTGTCTCTGCCTGTAGCCTAGTGGTTAGCTTGCTGAGCTGGAGACCTGAAGGTTACTGGTTCAAATCTTGCCTCAATAACAATTATAGTGAATTATTTTCCCAGTCGTCCTCTGTTGACTTCTGATAACTTGCTTCATGTTGAAACTGCTGCTCTCAGCCTGAAATTCACAGAAATTTTCATTCTAAGTCTTACTTGGTGTGGCTAATTTCTGCACTTTCCTTACCTTTTTTTAAGCAGGAGCCAGTGATCCTCTTATTAAAGGTTTTCTTTGCCACTCACATACTGTCTCTGCCTGTAGCCTAGTGGTTAGCTTGCTGAGCTGGAGACCTGAAGGTTACTGGTTCAAATCTTGCCTCAATAACAATTATTCACAGAAATTTTCATTCTAAGTCATTCAAGCTTGACTCTCAAGCTTTCTTGATGTCAGAGTGAGACAGAGTGCAGCTCATCAACAGACAACAGTCTCTGCAACTGTGTGTGCACTGTGGCCTAGAGGCAGAGTGGAAGTCTATTGACCATGAGGTTGTGGGTTCGAGTCCGACCTTGGTCAAACATTTGTATGGTGATCACTGCTTGCACTATTTGCTAATTCTGCAACAGCATTCAGCTGCTGTCAGCAGTCACACCATTTCCATTCTTGGAAATGCTTTTTCTAGTTCTCTTTTTTTATTCTGACTACTTTCCGCCTTCCTACGGACTTAAACTAGTCCTTCATACTTTGTGCGATTTCAACAATTCATATATCAAAACGTGCAGCTTTTTTTGAACTTTATCGGCATTACTTTTCTCTTTTTAACTATTTATACTTTTTAAAATATTTAACTTTTTCTGCAAATTTTTTCCCATAGGAATGCATTGAAAATGTCTTCAAACTTTTAAAATCTTCTTACTACTTTGAACCTCTAAAACTTCAGCATACTTTCTCCCACAGACTCTATTTGTCTTTTAAATTGTAGACAAACTTTTAATCTATTCACATATTACTCAGCTTATTAATATCTTCAACAGTTTCTGATATGTGGCCGTTTTAAAATCATTAAAATTTTCGACAAAATCCAACTTTATAATGGTTGTGTATTGCGCTTAACGAGCAGGGCTTAGAGTGAGTGACATCATCGCTAGAGTGAGAGGGATCGAAAAAACATCCTGGATTTTTTCTGGATAAATTGCCAGCACGGCCACAAATTAAACTCTAGACACATGATTTCCTCACCGGTTTGTAGCCACACTTGTCGTCTCTCATCTAATGTGCTTAAAACAGCAGACAGACTTACAGAATTGTCTCAGTGAGCCTAATTGTCCAGCTAGACCCGCTCCAGTGGCTCATCCACTTCAATATAAAAGTAGGAGCTGATTTTTTTAGAAAAGCAGAAATGCCCCCCTTTTCTACCTTGCGATTCTGAGAAAAGTTTTTGCCCTACAAACATTTAATGCACATCAATGTGCTCAGGAAGGTATCCTTGCCCAGAAAATCATGGCCACATTCTGATAAGAGTTACGGTTCTCTTTTTATGGGCTTTTTTCGGAAGCTGCACAGAGCTCAAATCTCTCTACTCTGCTCTGCTCTGTGTGCAGTTGGCCAGCTGTTGGGGCCCGCTCGTTATCAAAGTCTATTAATAGAACAGTGCAGGTGCAGCCTGGCCTCTCGTTAAGATGTTTTTAAACACAGCCCCACACAGACACATGATAAACCAGACTGACAGAGGATGTCCACGCACAAACACAGGCATCACACTCACACAGACAGACACACACAGACACTCACACACAGTCACACATGCACGCATACACAAACAGACAAACACACAAACACAACACTGTTCCACACAGTAAAATGTAAGCAGTTAGTTGAGTCGCCATGGTAACTTCTGAGGGCAGGCTGCCACGCAGGTGTAATCAATCAGATCATTAGGGAGAGAGGAGTTCTGTGGCGCTTATCAACAATTATACTTTCTGCACATGTACACGCAGACAGAGAGACCGTCAGACTCACACACCCAGACACACACAGGTTTTCAGCTCACATTCATCAGCCTCTCAATTACTTTATACTTTTGATGTAAACATCTCCAACAATTTATATTTTTCTCATGAATTTAAGTTCAGACGTTTAGTCTTTCCAACTCTATTAATAGTAGTACAATTACAGGTGGAGCCTGGGATATAGGATGCAGCTTTTAACATGTGTCAAATCTATCTATCTATCTATCTATCTATCTATCTATCTATCTATCTATCTATCTATCTATCTATCTATCTATCTATCTATCTATCTATCTATCTATCTATCTATCTATCTATCTATCTATCTATCTATCTATCTATCTATCTCTTTTTTCAAACCCTTTGTCTCTTTTTTCACTTTTTCTTACCCCATTTCTTTCTTTCTTTCTTTCTTTCTACCGCTCTCCGTATATCTCTCTCTTTCATTTATCCACCCCAATTTCTTTCCTTCTTTCTTACTACCCCTCTGTCTCTTTCATTCATTCTCTATTCTCTTTATCTTCTATCTTTCTGTTTTTCTTTCCTTTGTCTTTCTCTATCTACCCTTCTCTCTGTGTCTTTTTCTTTCTTTCTGTTCTTTCTTTCTTTCTTTCTTTCTTTCTTTCTTTCTTTCTTTCTTTCTTTCTTTCTTTCTTTCTTTCTTTCTTTCTTTCTTTCTCCATCTACCCTTCCCATTTTCTTTCTTTCCTTGTCCTTTTCTTTTTTCTCTCTTGTTCCAATCTTTTTCTTTCTTTCTTTCTTTCTTTCTTTCTTTCTATTCCTTTTCTCTTTCTTTGTTTCTTCCCCATTTCTTTCTTTCTTTCTTTCTATTCCTTTTCTCTTTCTTTGTTTCTTCCCCATTTCTTTCTTTCTTTCTTTCTTTCTTTCTTTCTACCACTCTCTGTATATCTCTCTCTTTCATTTATCCACCCCAATTTCTTTACTTCTTTCTTACTACCCCTCTGTCTCTTTCATTCATTCTCTATTCTCTTTATCTTCTATTATTCTGTTTTTCTTACCTTTTTCTTTCTCTATCTACCCTTCTCTCTGTGTCTTTTTCTTTCTTTCTGTCCTTTTGTTCTTTCTTTCTTTCTTTCTCCATCTACCCTTCCGATTTTCTTTCTTTCCTTCTGTCCTTTTCTTTTTTCTCTCTTCTTTCTTTCTTTCTTTCTTTCTTTCTTTCTTTCTTTCTTTCTTTCTTTCTTTCTTTCTTCAGCTCATTTAGCATTGTTTCAACAATTTCTTCAGCTCATTCAGCATTGCTTTCAGCATTCACACCATTTCCATTCTTGGAAATGTTTTTTTGTTCTTCTGTTCGGCCATTTTCTTCCGCCTTTTTACGGTCTTCTTCTAGTCCTTCATACTTTGTGCTATTTCAACAATTCATATATCAAAACGTGCAGCTTTTTTTGAACTTTATCGGCATTACTTTTCTCTTTTTAACTATTTATACTTTTTCAAATATTTAACTTTTTCTGATTTTTTTCAGCTTTATAATGTGTGTGTGTTGCGTCTAACGAGCAGAGCTAGAGTGGTGCTAGAGTGGAGAGAGGCAAACAAACATTCTAGAGTTTTTCTCGCTAAACTGTCAGCATGGCCACAAATTAAACTCTAGACAAATTATTTTCTCCAGTTTTGTAGCCACACTTGTCTTCTGGCTAAAATTTTGGTGGAAAATGCAAAGAGACTTAGATAATAATTTAAAATATTTTTTAAATGCAGCCTGGGAGCTCGCTGCTCTCATTCAGCCCAATGCATTTTTTTCACAGCAGCAGGAGAAGGAGCTCAACTTTGTAACTTGCTGTTAAGTGCTTTTTAAATCATTTTAATTCACCAAAAAATAGTCACAGGTCACAAAAAAGTCCTCTTCTTTCTTGGTGTGGCTAATTTCTGCACTTTCCTTACCTTTTTTTTTAAGCAGGAGCCAGTGATCCTCTTATTAAAGGTTTTCTTTGCCGCTCACATACTGTCTCTGCCTGTAGCCTAGTGGTTAGCTTGCTGAGCTGGAGACCTGAAGGTTACTGGTTCAAATCTTGCCTCAATAACAATTATAGTGAATTATTTTCCCAGTCGTCCTCTGTTGACTTCTGATAACTTGCTTCATGTTGAAACTGCTGCTCTCAGCCTGAAATTCACAGAAATTTTCATTCTAAGTCATTCAAGCTTGACTTTCACGCTTTTTTGATGTTGACAGTGTTTCCAACAGGTGCAGCTTTGGGCTCGTTAACTTCAGAGTGAGACAGAGTGCAGATCATTAACAGACAACAGTCTCTGCAACTGTGTGTGCACTGTGGCCTAGAGGCAAAGTGGAAGTCTACTGACCATGAGGTTGTGGGTTCGAGTCCGACCTTGGTCAAACATTTGCATGATGATCACTGCTTGCACTATTTGCTAATTCTGCAACAGCGTTCAGCTGCTTTCAGCAGTCACACCATTTCCATTCTTGGAAATGCTTTTTCTAGTTATTATTATTTTTCCACTTCCGGCCGACTTTCGGTTCGAAATTATATATCAAAACATGTGTCCTGATCGGGATCGGTGTGCTATTACTTTTCTCAACAGTGTACGAATTTTTCGCGACGCAAAATTTTGCATGTAAGTCAATGGGACGGGCGAAAAAAAAAGAGCGAAAAAGACCAATCATTGGAGTTTAACAAACGTCTACTGCTCAGGCATACTTTCACCTAGAGACTCCATTTAAACTTTAAACAGTAGACACAAGTCTTGTGTATTGTCGTATTACTCCACGTTTTGATAGGTCATATAGTTTTTGATCAACTCATAGCTCATAGTCACACACACACACAGACTCTAGAACCAGCTTCATGTGATTACAGTTACACACACACACACACACACACACACACACACACACACACACACACACACACAGGTAACTTCATGTGATTACACACACACACACACACACACACACACACAGGTAACTTCATGTGATTAGCCTAAATGTGAGACCGGTGCAGAGGCAGAAAATGGCTCTTTTTCTCCACGTTTCTGTCTGTCTCAGCCTGCGGGGGCCCCTATCGCCGTGGTAACCTCTTTGATCCTCAGGCCAGAGCTCGTTAACTTCATAAACAATCCACCTGGCGCTCGTTTAAATGTTTATAAACACACACACAGCTAAATCAGACTGACACAGGATGCAGCTACTAACTAACTATGTGTCAAGTCAGTCACACACACAGACTCTAGAGCCAGCTTCATGTGATTACAGTTACACACACACACACACACACACACACACACACACACACACACACACACACACACAGTTAACCTAATGTGGTTACAGCTCCTCCATATCAGTGCTTATAGAAAGATGATCATGTGTCTGTCTGATCAGCTCTGTCTTGACCTTAAGATCGTGGGTTTGATTCCCATGTTGACAGAGATGGCACAACCCGCAGTAGCTCCTGTGGCCCATTCAAAATTTCCCGAGAGGAAATTTTCTAGTTTAACAGAGTTATTCAAACCTAAGCAAATCAACTCTGTAGAGATGTAAAGTGCATCTCGGCCGAGTTAACTTGCTTGATAGGCCCCTGGGCTTCAGTCCAGGTAAACCCGTGTGTTATGCCCCTGGGCTTTCAGCAGGGTGAACCCGTGCATCAATCAATAGTCTCCTGTGCGTGGCGTGGTCAACCGTCGTTTATTTCGCTGCTGGAATCAGGAATGGATGCGGAGTTGGAGTTTTACACGAGAGGTAAGCTACAAAATCAAACTTGTAGGAACAATAACATTGAATTAAACATCTGCTGAGAATATTTATGTAACTTTGCTAAGCATTTTTTGTGGTTGGCACTGGACAGCGAACGTTTGGATTTTTTTTATTAATGCAATGTTAACTTCACCACTACCACTTGCTAAAAAATAAACATTAACAATAAAAAACCGGTTTCCTATGTTATCCGTTGTATTTTACCAAGTCTCACGCGTGCTTGAGAGGTTGTAAAAACAAGGCTTCATATTTAACTGTCGAATATAGTTTGGGGCTAACGTTAGCACAGGTTAACAAGCTAACTTGAAGTTCATGGCGGGTGCATGGCATCAGTCCGACTGCCCAATACTCCCTCTTCCCATTTCTCCGACCATACACTTGTTAATATCTGCGTCCATTAATCTAACCTTAACCCTAATCCTAATCATAACCCTCTAGAATAAGTAAGGGATAAACAGTTCAGAGGTTGTTATGGAGAAATAAGCCCCGACAGGATGAACTTTGGCTCCAACGCGAAGTGAGGAGTTAATTCATGCAATAAACCCCTCACTTTGCGTAGGAGCCACGGCTAGAGTGAAATAATTAGCCTAAACAATTGCAGTTGGGTGCCTGTGTGGCAGACTCCCTGTGCCACTGCACCGAGACGAGAGTGTCCGAGGCTCTGATCATACAGGTGTGGTTAATAACTCTGATTAATGGGTAGTAGTGGGCAGTCAGACTAAAAAGGGTCAACTTTACTGGTGCTGTGTTGTGTTTGTTTGGTCGCTGAAAACCAGCTTTTAACAGAGGGGAATGTTTTAATAAATCAGTTTTGCCTCAAATGTAAATGTTAATTACGGTAGCATGTGCTGCAGTCACTACAGCTAGTCGTTGCCACGTTCATCAATGAGAGCGTTTCCACTGGGCCTGCTGTGGCATGTTTTAACAGCCTCCCAGCAGCTGCTGAATGTGGTTTAATCTTAGACATGCAGTGAAATTAATAATGAAACAATTTCTTGCATGATACACAACGTTTATGTGAGTGTTAAATAATTATTTCTTGCATGTTAAGTGTTTACTGACATTTGTTTGTTGTTGCATGTCTCAGAAAAATGCTGATCCAGGTTCGGTATTGCCAACAGCAGAAGTATGTGAAGTTGGATGAGGTTGATGGATGTTTTGATTTTGTGCAGTTCCATGACAAAGGTTTGTTTTTGTTTTACTTATGCTTGGTTTGATATAAAGGGCAGAACAACGCCCCTTTATTTTAAGATTTGGACTGAAAAGGGAATGTATTTTATGCAGGGGATTATCTCTGAATTTGTTTACAGTGGTGGATTAAATTATTGAATGTGAAATGAGGCAAGATCAGTGCTAGCTTAAAGGTCCACTCAGATGTATCTTGTCTTTTCTAGTCATCGAGAGATTTTGCCTGCCACCTGACGCAAAATTTGTGTACAAAGATGCAACAGGGACAGAAGTTGATGAGGACATTTTCAGTGACCTTGTCAGCCAAGGCAATGTGACTCTATCAGTTTTCTCAAATGACGGTGAGAAATGTAAAGGGGTAAATTACATAATGCAATGTGCAAAACACTAATGCAAATTTATAAGTACAGAAATACAGTAAACAATTTCAATTTAATGTTTTCAGAATTAAGTCATTTAATACACTTAAAGGTGGATCAAATATTCAATATCATTCTTTGTGGTTACACAACAGGGACATTCAGCCTGACTTTTATTAAATGGTTTAAATGTCATTTTAACTGACATAAATCCAACATGAATACCAAATGTATTTTTGATTAATCTAATTCATGCCTTTAAAACAATTTCTGAAAATATTTCTGAATTGCCTATCAAGACTGAGAATCAATTGATTAAATGAGTTGAGTCTATGGTGTGCCGTTGGCTTGGTTAGATCAAAAATCTTCTATGACTTTTTGTATACTGCAAATAAACACCCCACCCCCCCCCTTTTTTTTTTTTTTTTTAGAATTTTCCGATTGCTCCTTGTCCTCTCCATCCGATTATTCTGATTCAAGCTTCAGTTCATGTGCAAGTACATCAACTATACTCCTAGATGAGGTTCCTAGGAAGAAACCAAGACTTGAGGGCCCACTTACTGCAGCATCTGCTAGAAAGGTTGTGCTAAGTACTCACAGGTTTCTTAAAATCAACATTTGTCATCCTTAAGCTCTAGAAAGGCAGTTTATCACATTTGTTTTTTTGCTTCTTTTTCAAAGTTGATTGAAGATGTCCTTGGTACCAGCTCAGGTGGTGAAGAGGTCCTCCAAGAGTATCACACAACACAAACTCTAACAGATGCTACCAGAAGAAAGTTGGTCAATATAATAGTGGCACACATGATTGATAAACACGGGTATGTGTGTTCTATTTGTCTGTACTATCCTTTTTTTATTAACAAGTTAACTACTTGGCCCTTGTATTAATGCTAATTTGATCTTTTCTCAGGCAACTCCCCAGCAAAGCTGTTCGAGAAGAGTACGCTCTTGGGATAGTGACAGTGTTCCCGTCCCTCAAAGACCCATACTCCAAGAAAGGCTATGTATAGTCATTATTATTGTACTCTCTGTTTACATAATTTTCATGTTTTGTCTACATTACAGTAACATTTAGATTCTGAAATTTCACAGTAACTTATGAGGTTGACATCACATTAATTTTTAATGTATTTCCATTTTAGGAACATTTCTATGATGCTGCAAGCAGCACCGGATACATTTCTTGGCGTCTGAAAACGATTCAGAGAAAGATTCGAAGAGGACATGCATCTACGAGTAGCCCCACTGGCTTTTCCCCAGGAGGAGGTCAGTCTATCTATCTATCTATCTATCTATCTATCTATCTATCTATCTATCTATCTATCTATCTATCTATCTATCTATCTATCTATCTATCTATCTATCTATCTATCTATCTATCTATCTATCTATCTATCTATCTATCTATCTATCTATCTATCTATCTATCTATCTATCTACGGCACTATCTATCTCTACGCAACTGTCTTTCTTTCTCTAAGTACCCCTCATTTTTCTTTCTTTCTTACAACTTCATCTAGGGTGTTTCTTGTTTTTTTTCTTGAAAGAATTGTGTGCTTTTTTTCAGGTGGCCCAAATGTGCGCAGGTCCATTGTTGTTGACCAGCAGCTTGATGGGGATGCATACCAGGAAGCCATCTCCTTGCTCAACCATACAACAGACAGTTCCGTAATTTTTCTGAAGATGAGAGAGACCTTTCAGAATCGCCAAAAACTCATCTACGACTCAGACAAAACTCAAGATATCTTCTCCATCTTCCCAAGATTCCTGGATACAAAGGGATTGGTTAGTATGAAATGGGATTTTTAGAATGCCTTGAAATGTGCTGAATGTGGTAGTAGTACATTTGCTTTCTTATAGATGAATCAAGACTTCACACTCCTGTTTGAAGAGGAGGTTTCCAACCTGCTGCTCCAGAAATGGGATCCGTTCTTCAGAGATAACGTCATCAAAGAGGCCAAGCGGCTCACCCCAACACCTGAGCTGCGCCGAATGCTGCAGGCCGCAGAGTCTCCAGGAAGTGAACTTGAAGAGGCACCAAGTGAGTTTTGTTCGATAGAATTTGTTATAAGCAATTACAGTTCAATAGTCTTGTGATTAATAAAGACCGATTGATTTTATGTTACTGGACTTCAATTGTTCGTTCATTCTGTGTATTTCTTTTTCTTTTTAAAAAAAAAAAAAATTTCTTTAGCTGTCAGTTTACAGTTTATTGAAGCACATTTCAACTCTGTTTTTCACTGTTACATTTAAACAGCAGGATTTAAAGTTTTTTTCAGTCTTTTTAACATTTCCACTGCGTTTAGCCCTTTACAAAAGCCATTCCATTCTCAGCTCACAGGAAATGCTGGTTCTAGTTCTCATTAAAACTTCAACAATAACTTGTAAAATATTTGCAGTTAATTCATTCTTGTTACTCTCCATCCATAGCCTATGACCAAGAGATGTCCGCCCTGTTGCTGTTGTTGTACCTTCTTCCACCACCACCAGGGGGACCGAGGTTTCCAAAAATCAGCGCCTCTGATGCAGTCGAGAGACTGGTAGTCTTTCATAAGGTAATTGTTCCTCTCTTTGTTTAAACTTATTATTACTCCATCCACTAACAGTCTGACAGCTGAGTGTGGCCACTTCCCTCCCTTCCTCTCATTGACATTCAAAAGCAGGCACTGATCTGAGAAAAGCAGAAATAGATTCTGTTTCTAACTCGCAATATCAAACAAAGTATTTGCCTTACAAACATTTAATACATATCACCATGTTCAGTAAGGTCATCTGACCCAATTAATCTTCACCACAGTTTGATAAGAGGTATGGTCCTCTTTTTGTCGGCTGTTGTTTGGGAGCTGGGTTGAGCTCAAATCTTCATGCTCTGCTCCTGCTCTGTGCCTTTGGCCAGCTCATTATCAACATCTAGGTACAGGTGCAGCCTGGTGCTTGTTAAGCTGTGTATAAACACAGCCCCACACACAGCTAAATCAGACTGATATACACAGCTTTTAACATGTCAAGTCTGTCTGTCTGTCCCCACTGTCCATCTTTTGTTTTTCTTTCTTCTTTCTCTCCCTTTTCCTTCCCCTCTTTCTATCACCCCCTCTCTCTTTTCTTGTCTTCTACCACATTTCTTTCTTTCTTTCTTTTGACCTCTTTCTATCACCCCCTCTCTTTTTATTCTGTCTTCTACCCCCTGTCTTTTTCTGTCTTCTGACCTCTTTCTATCATCCCCTCTCTTTTTATTCTGTCTTCTACCCCCTGTCTTTTTCTTTCTTTTTTTCCTCAATCTAACCCCTCTGTCCTTTTTCTTTATCTACCCCCTCTGTCTCTTTCTTCCTTTCTTTTTTTGTTTCCCAACAACATCTTAAACTAATTTACATGCATTTCCTTCTGGAAATGCTTTTTCTAGTTATGACTAATTCATAGTTTTCATGATGATTTCTCATCTCACCCTGATTTGTAGGATGTTTGAATAATGACTTCTGTAACTCTATTTTCTCTGACTTGCCCTGACTCTGTCCAATGTCCTTGTGTCAACCCCAGTCTTGCTGCATCTTGGAGGAGCATCTCCAGAGTCAGCAGAACCAGCAGCCATATCTCCTGGCGGTTGGGCGGCAGAAGAGGAAGATCGACAACTTCTACGTCTCCATCGACAAGCATCTCATCCCCTGCCAGGCCACCCGCTCCATTGGGGCATTTGATGAGCTTTTTAAAGCTCATTTTGTCTTCAATGTCTCCTATGATGGTGCACTTGTGAATTTCTACACCTTTCTGCAGACAACTGTCTATAACATTGATATGGGAAAAATGAAGGAGTCACCAAGAGTTCGCGACTTGAGAGCCAAACTCCTTAACCAGGAAGTAGTTGTCACAATCTGAGTAAAAGGCAGGGCAGTTGTGAGCTAAATGCTAACATGTTTTATGTGCAAGAGTGTTTATCCCAGCAGTCAAGAGTTGATGTGAAATGCTGTTGTCCAAAGATGTTTTCTCAACAAGTTGGGTTAAAGTCGATGGTGTTGAGTACAAAGGTGGACTTGTTGTTTGCAGTTCCATGGAGGAAGACATGCCAGTCTTTTGTCAAATAGATGATGTACTTCTGGTTGAAGATGACGTTTATTTTTTGACAAAAAAGCTATTTACAGAGATGTTTGTTGAACACCACCATGCCTTCAAAGTTTTACCAACTGAAGAGAGGTGTGTCATGAAAATGACTGAACTCAAATGTCACAAACCATTTGATATTCAAAGCTCATATGGTAAAGCAGATGAAAGTTTGTACATTATACCCTCGTTTATTATGTTTTAACTGACTGCATTGGGGGAAAGTTCTTAAAATAAATGGTAAGCAGATGGAAGTTTGTACATTATACCCTCATGTTTTAACTGACTGCATTGGGGGAAAAGTTAAAATAAATTGTGTTTTTGAAAATGCATTTTTCTTGGAATTGTCATTTTAATGGTTGTATTGTACTGTTTTTTTTTTTTTTAAACTATGTAGTGTCAATTTAACCCAATTTAGGAAGTTAAAAAGGAGCTCTGATATAATGTAAATCGATAAAGTGTTAATTTAACCCAGTTTAGAGAGTTAAAAAGGAACTCTGATATAGTGTTAATGTAACTCGATATAGTGTTAATTTAACCCAGTTTAGGGAGTTAAAAAGTAACTCTGATATAGTGTTAATGTAACTCGATATAGTGTTAATTTAACCCAGTTTAGGGAGTTAAAAAGTAACTCTGATATAGTGTTAATGTAACTCGATATAGTGTTAATTTAACACAGTTTAGGGAGTTAAAAAGGAACTCTGATATAGTGTTAATGTAACTCGATATAGTGTTAATTTAACACAGTTTAGGGAGTTAAAAAGGAACTCTGATATAGTGTTAATGTAACTCGATATAGTGTTAATTCAACCCAGTCTAGGGAGTTAAAAAGTAACTCTAGGTACAGTGTTAAATAATTAACTATTTTGAAAGTGTTAATTTAACTCTGTAGAGTGTGGAGCTATATAAACCCGCAAAAAGTGTTAAAATTGACTCTGTGGGAGTTGATTCAACACTCCAGTTTTTGCTGTGTACTGTTCTCCTCGCTGCGCTGGGTCTCTGTCTCCGCTGCGCTGTAGCGCTTTGCTTTGCTTCCATTCAGTCAGATCATTTTCACAGCGGACTTCTTTGCAGCCTGATCCACCTGTTTGTGTACCTCTGTGTAGGCTCCTCCGTGCCATGAGACAAACATGCAAGAAGTAGCGCAGTTTATTGTGTTTCACCGGCGAGGAGCTGTCATTACGCGCGACCATTACGCACGGCGATTCCCCTCATCTAAGCTGCCAATTAGAGTGCCCTGTGCTGGGAAGGGAGCCTGATGAAATCCCGGACTGTAGCCGAGGTCTGGGACTGGATCTCATGTGACTGAAAAGAGTAGAAAAGAACCATGAAGGGGCCGCTGCCACCTGCCAAATATGCCCGGGGTTGGAGACCTCAGGGTCGGGTTGAGTCTCTGAGAAGAGCTGGTCTATCACCCAGCCCCATGCAGCATTATTCCACAAGGTGGCGAACGTTACTGCAGCAGATCGTAATATAGCTATATTCCTCAAATAACAAAACAATCAGTCAGTATTCAATTAATAGCCTGGTCTCATATAATGGCGTTCAAGCCATATATATATATATATAAAAAATTAAATTAAAAACTATCTGCCGCCGCCTGGGACAAACTGAGGAGGAAATGTTCAGAAGCTCTTTGTGGACTGTCTGTGAAGACTGACTGGAGTGAAGCTGACCTCATCATGCTGTGAAAATGCTCTGATTGACCTGGGAGCGAAGTGCTGCAGCGTGCGCAACGGACAGACCGAGGCACGTGAGGAAGATGAACTAATGATCTTGGCCGCTAATGTGTAAAAATAAACACAGTTGTGAAAATGTATCCGTATGCTCAAAACACAACATTTACAAAGAAAAAAAAGATTTCATAGGCTATTTATATAGGCTACAGTACAGTGGCTATAACTCAATTCACTGGGCTTTTATTTTGAAGTTCAGACACTTCCAGGCTGTCATCGGCGTTAATGCAGTGAAGTGAAGTGAAGCTGACCTCACCCTCTGCTTCAGAGAGGGACAGCCTGTCCCGAGCCGGGTTGGGACCGGAGACGGGCCGCAGAACACGTTGTGAAAATGATCTGACTGAATGGAAGCGAAGCAAAGCGCTACAGCAGCGGAGACAGAGACCCAGCGCAGCGAGTTGAGCAGTACATGAGGAAGATGAACTAATTAACGATCAGCTTGTCACTCATGTGTAAAAATAAACACAGCTGTGAAAATGTATCCATGTGCTCAAAACACAACATTTACAAAGAAAAAAAAAAAGATTTTATAGGCCATTCATCAACAGTCTGTGGCTATAACGCAATTCACTGGGATTTTATTTTGAAGTTCCGACACTTCCGGTCTGTCATCGGCGTTAATGTGTTGTTTAAAGAGGAACTAAACCCCTAAACCACTTTTTTCTGCTGAAAACAAATATATTTGGGTATAAGGTAGTGTTGTCGGTTGATTCTGGTCCAAATTTTCACATTTTAGTCAAAATATTTCAATTTGGTGTATTTTGTAGTAAAAATGTAGAGTGACTGCCCTCTATGGGTTGAAACACGGCTATTACAATCAAATTTTTCTATTGGCTGAGATGGAGGCAGATGACGTTTTGGAGGCAGCTTTTCGTCACCGGCCACTAGCTCCACTGCTCTGCTGCGGTTGCTAACAGCTGCCTGAATGGGAATCGTTAGTGCGGCCGGCGCTAACGAGCCGTTAACGAGTTAACGAGCCGGCGGATCAGCTGTAGATGCTGTGTCACGGCTCTGGCGTCCTCTCCTAGTAGTGTCCTCGCTACTAGTGCTGTTAGAGCATGGATGTATTGTGTTAGAGTCGCTAGCAGAAGTGTCGATGTGTGTTTATTACTTTTTTTTCTCTTTTGTGTGATTTCGCGGGTGTGAATTGAGCGCAGGGGGGAGGGGGGAGGGGGGATCGGAGAGTGCTCCTGAGTCCCGCCCATAATCAAGGCATTTTTTGAATTTCAAGCTTAGAGCACGTCATCCAAAACTGAGGGGTTTAGTTCCCCTTTAAGATCAAAAACGAAAAGGCAATCAAAATTTGACCGTAATTTGATTTTGGTTTCCTCGTTTTTTCGTTGTAAAAACAAACAAAAAAACAGCCTGAATTGTGGTTTTTTGGTTTTTGATTTGAAACGGAAAACCAAATTACCAGCTGACTTTCGTTTTCTGACAGTTTGGTTTAAAGGAAAAATCAAACTAACGAAACGTACACGGACCCAGCTGGAGATGTGAGTTAGGTTTGTGCACCTGAATAGCTGCACAGAGGCTGCAACACTGTCCCGGCCGAGTTTTTTTTTTTTTTTTACACTTTATTAATAATTATATAGGTACTGTAACAAAACTGTCGAGCCATCAGGAAGGTTGAAATTGAAATATCAATGCAGAATCAGTGTCAACCATGGAGCATAAAAAGACATGACATCACTGAGCCTCCTCCTGTCTATAATATAATTATCTCATGGGTCTTTTCCTTTCTCCTTTTCCTTCTTCATTTCGTCCGGCAGGCAAAGTCTGGCTCACTGCTGCCTCCCCTGGTTGACTAAAATGAAAAGGCCAACTACACTACACGTTCATGTTACGCGAGTGGTGCGCAAGGTGCAGATCAACTTCCTGCTGCGCAGCAACAACATCTGCGACCACGGTTCCAGGGTGCCATTCCGAAGGGCCGCCACTCCGAACGTTTACTTTAATTTGTCGGAATGCCGACCCTTAATTATTTATGGGAAAAGGGTGCCATTACGAACCTGAAAGAAAGGGTGCCATTCTGAACCTGAAAAAATCTTGAATGGTTTACGGCACAGAGTAAAGCCTAATTGTGGTGGTAGCGTAGTGGTCAGAGCATCTGCTTTTGACGCGGTGGATCAGGGTTCGACTCCCGGGGGAGATACATATTAACTGCGATTTTATTGGCCTCTACCTAACCTTTTTACTAAACTTAACCAACTCCTTTCTACATTGCCTAAACCTAACCAAAGCACAGAGCAAGGACATTTATTTTCAGCAGGAGTGCCGCGGCTGCATCAGACCATGGATGTAATGCATCAGACTCGCACCTGGGTGAAACTTTGGAGGCGGAGGGGGAGGGGGAGGGGCCGGTCGGGCGCTGTCCCTGCGGCGCGTCGTGTCAAGCCGGGCAGGAAGTCAAACCACGAGAGAATCCGGTCAATTTTCAAAGTAAAACACATTCGGAACGGCGGCCCCTCGGGAAGTTCGAAATGACGGACCTTCGGGAATTTTCGGACTGGCAGACCGTCGGAATGGCGGTCCTTCGGAATGGCGGTCGCCCCCCGCGACCACACATACGTGTGAACGCGTAACATAATTTGTCAAACAGTGACTGACAGACGTGCACACGCTGCTTCATACGTACGCAGCTTTTGTCACGTGTGAAATACAACCTGCGCGTAACAACGCACGCACGCGTAACAAAGAAACCATGCGTGCACGGTTACACCCCGCCTTTCCGAAGCCCCGCCTTTCCGACAATAGACTTCCATTCATCGTAATAGCGGGGTTTTCTATTTTTTCTAAAGACCCCGCTACTCCGAAAAGGCTATTGGGGGAAACCCCCAGTGCACAGTGCGCATTGATCCTTTTTTCCTTTTTGGGGTCAAACGGATCATGTGCATAATTAACTGCAAAACAAGCAAATACTTCATATTAATGACATAATGTTCATTATGCTTAGCCTGTCTAGCCTCTACCTGGTCTTTTTACTAAACTTAACCAACTCCTTTCTTCATTGCCTAAGCCCAACCAAAGCATCTCCCTCAGTCAGCTGTCAGCACGAGCGGCGGCTGCAGCAGCCTCGCGCCCCTGTGAGCTCAAGCCGGGTTCAGCCGCGCTCGAGCGGCGCAGGGGGGGAAAAAATGTGTATTCCTTTTACTGTGTGGAGATCTCCAACAACGGAGTCGGGGAGAAAGCAAGTGGGACAGATCTGCCCATGGACTATTCAGTAGATGCACATTTAGAAGTAATCCAATACAGCCAGAAGGTTTTTTGTTGTTTACCGCCACTACGTTGCCCACACTATATTGTAATTACATTCTTTTAGTAAGTTCTTTACAACATTGTTAAACACTGCAAAATGTAAATGACTTATTTAGGCAGTTGCCTGATCGTAGTAGAAAGCATTATGATGCAAAAACAGTAAAGGCTCGATTTACATAGCGTTGGTATATTGATTTAAAATCTCCTCTGACCACTTAGATAACAGTTTAATTACATAAGTTAAAGAATCAAAATAAATGTACACCATTAGTGTGAAAGCCTAAACCCAGCAGCACAGAGCCAAACATTATTTTTATGAAATTGATGCAAATGTGATTGTAGAGGATTAAATGCAGAGAGATGGAAACATCCTGAACCACCACGTCTCCCCCAGCTGGGAAGTGTAGCGTATAGTGCTAGCAGAGACTTTGCTCATTGGTCAGCAGCTTTATGACTCACTGGGAGATTTAACATGGCTGCAGCTGGTTTGAAATCATTATGTGGCAGCATAAAGTCTGTGTGAACAGGATTAGTTTGCAGAGACAGGGTTTCCCCCGTTGTATTATAAGCCTGGCGGGCCGCCAGGTCTTACTTGCCCCCCCGCCAGGCTAAGCATCGTTTATTAATTTTTTAAAATCAGTTTTTATACTTCATAAACACGTGATCAGATGTCTTTTCATCACCTGACAACGTCACAACTTCGTCGCGCATAACGGGACACGTCACGGACATCATGCTCATCATACCGCTGCTTCACCAGCTGACCGAGAAGAACGCACCGAGTCCACGTTAACGTGCGCTGAGCCGCAGCTCTAGAGGTCAGCTGCTGTAGCGGCTGTTAGCTGTTAGCTGGTAGCCGTTAGCACGTCGTCCCTGCAGCTTCAGAGCTCCGGTCTCCTGTGAGCAGAGGGGCTTCTTTGACCTGATGTGGAAATTATCCGTTGTTTCATTTTTCAGCTCGTAAAGTTTGTGATCACACACGTTGTCTTCTCTGGTCCAAACAGTTGATCCGTAAGTGTCACGTTTCCATGACGACTGACCGGAAAAGAGCGTGTTACGTCATGTGTATGTAACGTGACTCCAGAATGATGTAAAAAATCTCGGAGAAAAAAAAAAGATCTCGGAGAAAAAATTACGCTACACTTCAACAATGGATACACCAGGCAGTTGTTTTTTAGTTTTTAATACAAACAGTTGATGTTATTTATTTAAATATTTTTGTTATAATTATAATTATTTTTTATTTTTTTTGTGGTTGATTGAACAGTATTTCAAGAGTGCCTTTCTGTAAGACTCTGCTATAGCTGGTGTTTAAATATGTTACATAAATGTCTTAGAATAACAGATGTTTATGATAATATTTTCAAATTTCCAGTCAACTTATAACATGGATCTTAAGGCCTTATGGAATCACGCCTTCTAAATGCTACTGCTCCATTAATAAATCTGTTACCTACAGGGCCCTGCCATCAGTCAATGGTCAGGCTCAGGCCCCTGTCACAAAAAAACACGCTTGGGCACCGGTGGCCTGGCGATGGGCCGCCGGTGCCACCCTACCACCGGGCTTAACAAGTTTTCTGGGGGAAACCCTGAGAGAAGAGGCAGGTTAATGTAATTAGTAGTGGGGATTGTCTCGGAGTGGATGACGGAACATGCCCTGTCAACACGTTAGTGTGCACAGCCGTGTCAGATCCGGCCCTAATTTGCTGATGGTTTTTTGCCCTCCGCAAATTCTATCAGGTAAAATTAGTCTTGCTCAAGTGAACATCACCATCATTTCTTCTCATTAGCATGTAGGCAGTCGCTAATTTCAAGTTCTCGGATGATTGCGATTTGGAAGACCTACAGCAGGATAGTCTGAAGTATAGGTGACTAGAGGAACAACAGTCAGTACCTCAAGTAGACCGTGTGCACGGTTTCTTACACAAAGAATGTGCCGAGTGTGATGTGTATTTTCTTTAATGTCATAATAATGTCATGGTGTCAGGTTTGTCCATCACTGTCATTTCTCATTTCTCAATTTATCATCCGTCAGTCATAAGCACAACCCGACCTATCTAGCGGAAGGATGTATATTTATTTATAATGGCTGATGGGCTCATTGGGGTGGCTTTGTTATTATGTGTGCACAGCAGCTGCTGGATGTGGAAGAGGAGAGAGCTCAGTTGGACCTGAAAATGAAATTGTGATGCTCAGGTGTGGAGGAGGAAGAGGAGGGGGGAGGTTGCACCTGGGACACAGGGATTTTACAGTTGAGCCCTGCGGTGCTGTAGTGGGCTTGAATCGATGAAACAGCCTCGAAGGGGGGGGGGGCGCTCTTGATGATCCCGATGAAACATGCCACCTATGAAAAGCTAGTAGCTGTTGAGAAATATCACAGAAACAACATAAATGGTTGTTTACATTTTGGGAGAATCCAAATGATCATTATCCTACTATTTATCAGCTCCTCCTGTTTGATGCAGCCCCTGAAAGTACAGACGGCTGTCTCTAATTTTCTCAGAGACTAGAGAAAAGTATAAAACCTGATGTTTTTCATGCAGGTTCTGGAAATGTGGATCTTAAATATACAGGTTACATGCTGCTATTCAGACATGCCGCTATTTCAACATTGACTTCTAATTGTCGGAATAGCGGCATTAACATTATTTTTTAAGCGTCCCACTATTCCGACATTTTTTTTTTCATTGTCGGAGTAGCGGCACTTTACTATTTTTCAAACATTCCGCTTTTCCGACATTGATTGATTACGTTATAGTCAGAGTGTCCTTCTGATTTATTTTTATTTTTTCATCTGAGACACTGTTTCTCATACACAAATACATAGGCCTATTAGAGAAGAAAAAACAAACCCTCCAAGTTTAAAAACACACCGGCAGCAGCGCACACTGATCTGCAGAGCTGAGACTGTTATTATTCTGTCACCTGAGTTTATCCTGCTGCTTTACATTGTTTTAACATAGGTAAAAGAAGAAAAAAAAGATTGTCTGGAATAAAGGGGCAGATTACATAAGATTATTCTTTTTTCTGCTCCCTTTTGTTGAGATTTGGGAGGTTTTTGCCTGATTTATTGCCCGATGCCATGTATCTCGCTTTCTTTCCCCCTCCCTCCGCCCGTTGTCTTCGTTGTCACTTTGTTGTCGCTCCACAGAGCGCACATGGCTAATTAATATGCACGTGCTGACCATATGGTTGTGTAGGCATTCCGGGACGGAGGTGTGTTCACGTGCGCAACTGCGCACCATTCTTGGATCCAGTTATCAAAGTTGAGGTGCAGAGTTGTGCACGCACAGTTTGATAGATCTGAAAAAGGTGTAAATATTTTGGGCTGTCTTTTCACCGTAGGCCTAAGCAAAACATTTAGTAGCAGCAGTTTTACACTGCTTACTTACAGTTTTGATAAATGAGGCCCCAGGCCATAAGCCCAGAGCCCAGACGCTCACAGCTGCAGCTCCGCGGCTCATCCGCGGCGCTGTCCGTGGTGCTGAAGGTCACAGGTTAACTTGACAAACAAACTGCAGCATAGTTCTGTTTGTTTATCATATGTGTCAGTTTTGTTTGCTTGATAGTTGAGTTGTTGAGATTAAGAACATCACTCCCTCATCAAACCAGTGATAGACATGCTGAAAAGAAAAGAGAGAGAGAGACGCGCCTGGGTATCGCAGCTGTAAAAAAAAAAAAAAAAAAAAAGACGTGTCGGAATAGCGGTATCAAAAAGTGTCGGACTACCGGTATGTCTAGATAGAGGGATGTCGTAATAGCGGGATGTCTAAATAGTGACATGTCGGAATAGCGGGATGTCTGAATAGCGGGCGGACCCCAAATATACATATATTATGTCCAGTGGCGGCTGGTGAAAAATATTGTTGGTGGGGCTGTGCCATATCAAGTCAGTTTCAGTAACCATCCCAACACAACTGAACAGAAACAGCAGGATATCAGTGCTCTGTGAAATAATTATTTAATGCCAATATTAATAACTTGAGGCATTTTTACAGAAAACATAAACAACATATCACACAACCACAATTTTGGCAATAAACTGCTTATTAAACTTACAAATTTGTATATTTTTATATACAGCTGAGCACATAAAACAGTGCAATAGTGGTAAATCGAAGACTCAAGTATTATGTTAAGTATATTAAGATTTAAGATTGGAATAGAAAAATGCTGTACAGTAAATTATGACCAAGCTACAGTAAATGTTACTAATATGATCAGAACTGCAACAATTAACTGATTTTTCAATAAGCAGATCAAGAAAAATACTATCTGCAACAATTTTGATCATTTCAACATGTGATTGAACAATCCAGAAAATGATGAGCAGATTACACATACAATTATATAAGAAAACACACTACTTAGAAAAAATATCAGACATTTCTTAAGTGCAATGCATTGCTGGATGATGTGTACTGTTGTGCTAGGGTCAACTTTATACAAAGGAATATCTGGTCAAGGGGATGAATGTGTTTGTTTACTTCTTCAACAGAAGAGTACTGTGTATGAATATGAAACTGGCCTGGACAAAAATGATGGTACCCCTGACTTAATATTTTGTTGCACAACCTTTTGAGCCAATCACTGCAGCCAGGGGATTTCTGTAACTCACAGTGAGACCTCTGCACCTGTCAACTCCTAGTGAGTTAACTGCTCCAGCTGTCTCAGGTTTGAAGACTGTACTTCTCCAGACTGCCTGTTCCAGCTCCTGCCACAGATGTTCAGTAGGATTTCAGATCAGGGCTCATTGGATGCCACTTCAGAACAGTGCAGTGTGTTGCTCTCAGCCTTTCCTCAGTGTGTAACCGTGTGTTTCAGGTCATTACCCTGTGCAACGACCCCTGACCTGTGACCTAGACCAGGCTTTCTGACACTGGGCAGCACATTTGGCTCCAGAACGCCTTCACAGTCTTAAGAGTTCACTGAGTCCTGCACAGATTCAAGACACCATGTGCCAGGTGCAGCAAAGCAGCCTCAGAACAGAACCAAGCCTGATCCATGTTTCACAGTAGGTAAAGTAGTTCTTCTCTTTGTTTGCTTCATTTTTTCATCTGTGTATGGTGAGCTGATGTGACTCCAGTGTTGTCTCATCTGTCCACAAAGCTTCAGTTTTTGATCAGCAAGGATCAGAGGTCTGGTCTTTGTTGGAGCTTTCTGATCCAAAACTGAAGCTTTGTGGACAGATTAGACAACACTGGAGTCACATCAGCTCACAGATGAAAAAATGAAGCAAAGAGAAGAACTACTGTGAAACATTTATCAGTTCCATGTTTACAGTAGTTCTTCTCTTTGTTTGCTTCATTTCTACATCTGTGTATGGTGAGTTGATGTAACTCCAGTGCTGTCTCATCTGTCCACAAAGCTTCTGGGAGAATGTCCTCTGGTCCCTGCTGATCCAAAACTGAAGCTTTTTGTCAGGTCACATCAAAAGTTTCAGTTTTGGATCAGCAAGGATCAGAGGTCTGACCAGTGTTGTCTGTTGTGACCTGACAAGAAGCTTCCTTTTTGGATCAAAAAGCTCCAGCAAAGACCTGATCCTTGCTGATCCAAAACTAAAGCTTCTTGTCAGGTCACAATAGACAACAGAGACCAGACCTCTGATCCTTGCTGATCAAAAACTGAAGCTTTGTGGACAGATGAGACAACACTGGAGTCACATCAGCTCACCATACACAGATGAAAAAATGAAGCAAACAAAGAGAAGAACTACTTTACCTACTGTGAAACATGGATCAGGCTTGGTTCTGTTCTGAGGCTGCTTTGCTGCACCTGGCACATGGGTGTCTTGAATCTGTGCAGGACTCAGTGAACTCTTAAGACTGTGAAGGCGTTCTGGAGCCAAATGTGCTGCCCAGTGTCAGAAAGCCTGGTCTAGGTCACAGGTCAGGGGTCGTTGCACAGGGTAATGACCTGAAACACACGGTTACACACTGAGGAAAGGCTGAGAGCAACACACTGCACTGTTCTGAAGTGGCATCCAATGAGCCCTGATCTGAAATCCTACTGAACATCTGTGGCAGGAGCTGGAACAGGCAGTCTGGAGAAGTACAGTCTTCAAACCTGAGACAGCTGGAGCAGTTAACTCACCAGGAGTTGACAGGTGCAGAGGTCTCACTGTGAGTTACAGAAATCCCCTGGCTGCAGTGATTGGCTAAACAACAACATTGTGCAACAAAATATTAAGTTAAGATTAAGTTAAGGGTACCATCATTTTTGTCCACGTCTGTGTGTGAGAGTGTGTGTGTGTGTGTGTGTGTGTGTGTGTGTGTGTGTGTGTGTGTGTGTGTTCCTATTTGTACAGGAATTTTGCCCTTCTGTCCTTCTGAGTGGCAAAGCGCTCAATGACCTTCTTATTGAAGTCAGGGATGTTTCTGATCAGTTTTTTCTCCATAGAGAGCATGGCCAGAGCGTTCAGGCGATCCTGTGTCATGGTGTTCCTCAGGAAAGATTTGATTCTCTTTAAAGTAGAGAAGCATCTTTCTGATTCTGCGGTTGTCATGGGGGTGGTGATGAGAATCTTGAGAAGACTTACAGTCTCAGTGAACGTGCCCTGAAGGTTGTTCTCCATGAAAAACTGGAACAGAGTCAGTGCACCACTGCAGGCCTTGAACTCGTCGTTCTCATAGATGAGGGACAGCTCTGTTCTCAGCTTGGCTTTGTTCAACATGGGGTAGGCCTCCACGGTCGATTCCAGCGCTGCATCTGGGAACTGTGCAATGTGTTGCACGAACAAGTCTCCGTGTAACAGAGTGGCACTGATGAGGTGCTTGGTAAATGAGAACCGCTCTTCTGCATGGCTCAGAATGGTACCACATACCTATGACATGAAACATAAGTAATAATTAAAAAAAAGGTGAGTGCACATAGTAAACCTTAGCATAGTAAATAGTGTCATCACCAGTATTCTCTTACAAGATGAGATCAGTGTCTGCCATCCTCAGTAGTTGCACAGCGATTAGAATATAGCATAATAAAAACAAATGTGTAAGTCAGTGGTTCCCAACCTTTTTTGACTCGTGACCCCATTTTGACATCACAAATTTTTGGCAACCCCACAATCATGTGCATGTGCCAGTTCAGATATTTTTATGTGCTGCATTTTATTTGAACTCAATTTATATTCAAGAAAGTGAAAGTATAGAATACAGTTGTTTAAGATTGTGTATGGTGTTTTTAATCATAAAGTTTAAAAAGAATAATAATTAGTTAAAAAATATTTGTATCAATTACTAGACATTTCAGGCGACCAAATTTGAATTTCAGGCGACCCCACGTGGGGTCCCGACCCCAAGGTTGGGAAACACTGGTGTAAGTCTTATCATTACACAGGAATTGAGGAAGGCAGACAGAGACATATAGCATATAGTAATTTTACTTATCAATAAAGGTAAAAACACCTATTGGCTGTCTTGTAAACAGGACTGTAATATTGCAGCTTACCTCTGAAGCCAACTCCTGTCGTTCTCCCTGTCCAAATGCCCTCCTTCTCTTTGTGGACTGCTGCTGCACAGATGCGCTGTTTTCCTCACTCAAAGAAGGAATGGAGTCCCTAATCAGAAAAACAGGTTAACATCCACAATGACGGTTTCAAAAACTAACATACTAGAGACTTTTATTACAATAATGATAAATAATTATTCACCTGATCTTTTGCATGCTGTTGGTGAACGTCTGGATGACTCCTGCGATGTAGATAGAGTCGATGTTCCTCTTCTGCAACTGGTTAAACAGCATGTCCACATGTGGCAGGATCTTGTGAAACAAGGCCAGGAGAAAGCAGAAGTCTTCTTCCTCCAGCATTCTCACAAAGCCTCCTGCCTCTCTGACAGTGATTGGATCGAAGTCACCGGAGTCTCTGATGGTTTGGAAACACCTGACAAGGTCATCCTTGTGTTCAAACACTGTATTAACAGCACGGCTATGAAAGTTCCACCTGGTTGTTGAGGTCCCTGGAAGTCTCCGAGCCACAATTTGGTCAAGCACAGCGGTTCGCTTGAATGACCGGGAGAAAAATGCAGCAAATCCACCAAGGTCTGAAAAAAAAGCCCTGACTCTGGGGATGCGTGATGTTGCCTGCTGCATGATGAGGTTGAGCTGATGGGCATAGCAATGAATGTAGTGTGCACCTGCGTACACATCTTTTACCTTGCGCTGCACTCCACCTGTGGCTCCCCTCATCACTGCAGCCCCATCATAGGCTTGGGCGATCAGCCGACTTTCCTGTCCGGGAGGGAGGATGATGCTCAGTCTCTCCAACAGTGCTGTGGCGATCGTGTCAGCGGCAGAATTCTGAAGAGGGATGAACTCGAAAAAACGCTCTTGAATGTTGGAGTGAGTGTCTATGTATCTTAGCACAAGCACTAACTGACAGCGGGTGGAAATGTCAGTTGTCTCATCAGCCTGAATAGCGAGATAGTCCGCGCTTTTGACTTCCTCGAGAATGTGCGTCTTCAGTACTGACAACATGCAGTCCAGCAGTTCGTTCTGCACGGTCTTTGAGGTGCCTTTGAAAATGGTCGCTGTCTTCAGGTGCTCCTCCAGCACGGTATCAAGCGTTGCGACCAGATCCACTAAGCCCCTAAACACACCGGGGTTGTCTGAGGATTCCGTCTCATCGTGGCCGCGCAGAGCCAGCTCAAACCCCCCCACAGAATCGAATACAGTCAATGATCTTCGACAAAATGTGTCGGTTCTTGTCCACCTCTTCGTTGTGCCTCCTCACACCAAGCCTGTGCCCTTCATCCAGCTGCGTCGCTATGTTAGCTCTGCCTAGCATCGTTAGCTTTACTGTGCTCTCCATATGTGCTCGCGTACACTCATGTTTTTTTATCTTCTCGGATAAATGTTTCATGTCCCTCACTCCTGTAACAGTCCATGCCGTATCTGTCCCAGCCGTTTTAAAGAGCAAACACGGGAAGCAATACAGAGCATTTACATGTCCGCATCCAGCTAGCCAAGCCTTCCTGCTATACCAATTACGAGAAAAGCCTCTCTGGTAAACTTTACCTTTCTCGCTGGCTTGCTGTCTTATTTTTATGTTGGGTTGATCTGGTCCTCGCTGTTTAACGTCAAGTTTTTCCACCAATGTTCTCCTTTCGAATGGATTCTGGAGAAGAGACCGAATTGAATTGGAAGGAAATCCTACATTTTCACTGTCTGCTTCGTCCGTCATTGTCACTGTCATCAAAAATCCAACCTACTCCCACAAGCACACTCGGCTTGGGGCGATATATTTATCGCCCTCCAGACATCAAATTCGACGACGCTGATTGGATAAATTCCTGTTGCTATGCGAATTCTCTTGTCGCTAATTGGCTGCTCTGCCACACTGGCAGGGCGATTTTTCTATCGCCCCAGCAACTCAGCAGCAGAGCAGCACAGACGGAGATATGCGCAGGAAACAATTTCCCCCGAAAATTATAATTTATATTTTGTATATGACATGTCATTGCTAATTTATACACACATGGTGCTCAAAATAAGTGATTATTGTTTATTTTAAAATTATTTATTTTAAAAATTAAAAATCAAAAACATCAGGGGGGGCGGCGCCCGAGCGCCCTCTACTGGCCAGCCGCCACTGATTATGTCTGTGTTCAGATTTAACAGATCTGTGACTCAGAGTATAGGAGCGTGGCATTTGATGAAATTGTGGCAAATGGACTTGCTTCCATGCGTGTCACCGTCACAGCGGCAGTAGTGACTGTGATCATAAGTGGACCACATCAGGTGGCCAAATGGCAACAACTAACTTCCTGTTGTTTTGACAGGTTTTTTCAAAATCACCTTATGTGGTTTCAATCTCTCCCATCTCCCTCTGTGCGCCACATTCAAGCACTGTCCCCAACCTCTGTGCTATTGAAAGCAACATTAGACTGTACAAAATGTCATTCCAGTCTCTTTCATGGCTGTTGGGGTTCTTGTGTCTGAACCAACATGACAAACCTACAGACTGAAATGAAATTCCCTAGAGCTATGAGTTGTTTCTTCTATGTTTAAATGAATGGAACACATTCATGAAAATATCTATTCATGAGTAGCTCATATGTCACTAAGAGAGTAGCATAAGTGATGTTGACTTATGTCAGTAATGTATGCTAAGTGGGTTTAACTCCAGCACAGGGCGTACAGATGTCGGTAACTCTCTCAGACCACCAGGATGGACATGAGTGATTCCACATGGCTATGTCACAGTTGGCTTTACAAACACTACACAATACACCTTCTGTTCTAATAATTACACACCAATCTTAAAGGTTGACTATGTAGAATTACAAGAACAACAACAGAAAAAGAATTCCAGCAGTCGATTGCCAGACCGTTGCTAGGTAAAACGGGCCGTTGCTAGGGACTCCGCTCTGAACAGAGGACAGCAGAGGAGGAGAGCTAAGCAGGATATTTACCTTATGTTTCATTTTTACCGCCATTAACGGCATAATAAATGACTTGTAGCTTGTTGCAGGGAGAGTGGAGGCTCTCTGCCTTCCACACCGCTGCTGCTCAGAGCCTCCGCTGTCACTGCTCTCGTCAAGTTGGAAAAAAAAAAAGGAGCTCCGTGGCACCGAAAGTCCGCAACGATAAACGTGTAAATGACAGATAAGACTACACAAATACACCCATCCAAACAAGTATATGATGATCCATTCATCCACCGATTGATTATTAAAAAGGCTTGGTTGGAAACAAACGCATACGACCAGGAGGAAGCAGGAAAACAGCGGAGAGTTGAGCCACATGTCGGCTACAGGCAGGTACGAATGTAAACAGAAAAGCAATACTTTCATTCTGTACCCCTCTAAAGGCCCCATGGATGTATTATTTTTGAAAAAATATAGCTTTTAATAAATATTCTACATATTCAACCTTTAAGACTCTAATTTGGATTATTTTTTTGTCAGTAAAAAACAGAGCAGCCACGCACATCCAGTAAAGTAGGTGCTGGACTTAAAAAACAAATAACCAGGATAAACAAAAGGAAAAAATCTGCACACTTGAACTCTCTTTTTAGTGCATTTATTTAGCACATCCAACAAGCAATGTTTCAACCCACATGCTCTTCTTCAGGCTTAAGACAAGCCTATGACAGACGCTCTCTTTTTCTATCTGCCCAGAGGAGTCACGTGATGGGTCACATGGTTGGAGAGAAAATAAATCAAATTATAAATATACAAATAGCAAAATATTACATATAATGTATTTGTAACTTTATTTTTTTTGTCACTCACAACTCCGTTTGAACAAATTTCAGATTCAGGGAGTAGCACTATTTTAATTCTTTTACCTCTCACTGCTGCCTTCGGTACAATCAATCACTCCATCCTGTTAGATTGCCTTAAGCACATTGTAGGCATCCACAGACAGACCTTCAGTCGCCTGCCTCCAACCACCAAGATGAATGAGCCTCTGTTAGAACTGATAATGAGTCTTCTTCCTCTTCATCCATCTCCTGTGGAGTACCACAAGGCGCCGTATTTGGCCCAGTCCTATTTTCTCTATTTCCTGCATGCTTCCTTGCTGGTCTATTTTCAGAAAATATAATATCTTCTTTCTTTCATTGTTATGCTGATGACATCCAGCTGTACCACCTGCTGCAGCCTTGATGCATGCTGTATTGACTCCCTTCTAAACTTCAATGAGGATGTAAAATCCTGGATGGTAAAAAAAAAGAAGAATAAAGCCGAGATCCTGACGTGTGTCTGTGCAGACAATTCAGCAACTTGCTGATGCCCTCAGGCCTCTGTTGTTGAATGTGAACTCCTATACAAGGAATGTTGTTGTTATCTTTGATTCAGGTTTAAAATTTGATAATGAAATCAACCAGCTGTCAGCGCTGGTTTCTCCCGCCTTAGATCACTCGCAAAATAATCATTCCTGTCCGTTGGAGACTTTGAGACTTTAGTTCACACTTTTATTTCCTCCTGCCTCCACTACTGCAGCTCTCTCTCTCTGTAGGAATCAGTCAGTCAACCTTATCTCGCCTGCAGCTGTTTCAGAATGCAGCAACGCGACTCGCTGCACCAAGAGGAGAGACCACATCTTTCCCTGAACTGGCCTCTCTACACCAGTGAACAACAGAACTGATTCTAAGGTTCATAGTTTTAAAGCAGCACACAGACTGGTACCAGGTCATATCTCTCATCGGCTCATCCACCTCCAGACCAGAAGTGACTGGACATGTACAGTTACCGGTCTTAAACTGTGGAACAGTTAGATAATCCAGTGATAGCTGGACATTTTGAAAGACCACTGTCTTCTCTTTAGCCTGGGGTTGTCATTTTATGACAGTATTATATAATTTTAGGAATTAATTCATATCCTCCTTCTGTCTGTTTTTTATTTCATCATTTCTGTTTTTGTTTTGATTCATCCTTTTGTCAATTAATGCGACAATTTAATCTCACTGTTAAATTTAATGGTTTAAAATGTGGTTCATAAATACACTGATTTGACATCATTTGGGAGAAGGAAAACATATCATCAGTGTTTAAGACAATAGCATATATCCTTTTACAAACAGAATTTACATGATATTTAACTTAACTCACACAATGACTAACATATTGATACAGCCTATTGATTTCTTTAACATTTATCTTATAATTAATTATATGGTGTTTAGGCTGAGTATATAATCATGTTAACTCATTGAGTGCCGCGCTCCTTTCCAAAGTTTTAGTCAAGTGTACTGGCAATTTAGACCATTTTTGATGATTTTTGTAGAGCCACAGTGTATTCTATATTATTGCCACCAACACATACTGTGGCTCATTTTAAAGGTGAAACTTTATGCTTCAAATGGCCACAAACCGTTTGTTTCTACGTGCCTCCATTCCTGAGAAAACTCAAGCTAAACATGGCTGGGTTTCACCAAAATCCCTGCTTTTTTTCTAGAAAAGGATATGTCTTTTATGAAAGGTGCTCTGTTTGTGCCTGTCGCTCTTCTGACACTAGCATTTCTGGATCAAAGGGCTCGTGTAAGATAAATACATACAACAATTGTTCTATTCACAAATCCACCATCAGGGGCAGGAGGGAGCGCCATAGGAGGCGCTAGGACAGTAGGAATGGGGAAGCTACAGGACAAAAAAAAGAAAGTTTTTACCCATAGGCAGATATATATATAATTTTGATTATATTCATCAAAATGAGATGCAGCAGAATGATTCCTTTCATTCTCTACTTTTTTTTTTTTGCTGGTGTAGTAGCCCATAATCAATTAATCAATGTTCTTACCCTAATGAAGCAGCATACGCCACAGGGCGTTTGTGTCATATTTCTCAACTATTTCTTCAGGTTTAAATCCTTTTACCGTAGTTATTGCTCTCGATGTACAGAAGTGACAAAGTTGACAGTATCTGTTGTGCCATAGTTGTCCTCATCCAGTTGCACACCCGCTGCATCGCTGAGAATGTGCGCTCACACAAGTTTCCGGGGTTCCAGGGTGCCATTCCGAAGGGCCGCCACTCCGAACGTTTACTTTAATTTGTCGGAATGCCGACCCTTAATTATTTATGGGAAAAGGGTGCCATTACGAACCTGAAAGAAAGGGTGCCATTCCGAACCTGAAAAAATCTTGAATGGTTTAAGGCACGGAGTAAACAAGTTCAGTTGCGGTGGTAGCGTAGTGGTCAGAGCATCTGCTTTTGACGCGGTGGATCAGGGTTCGACTCCCGGGGGAGATATATATTAACTGCGATTTTATTGGCCTCTACCTAACCTTTTTACTAAACTTAACCAACTCCTTTCTACATTGCCTAAACCTAACCAAAGCACAGAGCAAGGACATTTATTTTCAGCAGGAGTGCCGCGGCTGCATCAGATGGATGTAATGCATCAGACTCGCACCTGGGTGAAACTTTGGAGGGGGAGGGGGAGGGGGAGGGGCCGGTTGGGCGCTGTCCCCGCGGCGCGTCGTGTCAAGCCGGGCAGGAAGTCAAACCACGAGAGAATCCGGTCAATTTTCAAAATAAAACACATTCGGAACGGCGGCCCCTCGGGAAGTTCGAAATGACGGACCTTCGGGAATTTTCGGACTGGCAGACCGTCGGAATGGCGGTCCTTCGGAATGGTGGTCGCCCCCCAGTTTCCGGAGCAGGCGGGGCGCCAGGATTTCAATTTTGGACGGGCCACAGTAATTTTGGATGGGCCACTACTTAGGAAAAAATAACACTAACATACATAGAGTTGGAAATTATTCCTGAATGACTCGTTCGTGTCTATATTGAAAGCACACACCATTTCTGCTGAGACGAGCTTTGACAGCGCGGTGCGCCGCTCTCTCTCCCGTTAACAGTTAATTTAGCTCACCCAGCGCACCCTCTCTCTCTCTCCTTGTCTCTCTCTCTCTCTCTCTCGCTCCTGTTACTTATATGTGTTTAACCAAATGCACGAAAAGCCAAATCAAGTCAGAAATGCATAGCCCACTTCTTTTTAACTCACAGACATTTATTTTCATGAAGTAATAAAATATCTCGACATTTTGCCATCGTTAACATTGAGACAAAAGGCTGCAGGAATGGAAGAAGAATTCGGCAAATCATCTTATCACGCAAAAAGTCAGAACAAACAGGTTTTGCACAATGGTTTGCACAGATAAGTCTTAAAATATGTGTTACACCTTCTCATCACAATCCACGCCACAGTTATCAGCGGTTATTAAAACCCAACTCATCAGGACGCGATATTGGACCACCGCTCACATTACACAACAAACTGTTAACAATTAATCCGCATTCAAACTGAAGCAACAATAGTGTTAACTGTACTCAACAAGCTGTTATTACAAGGTTTACAACAGATATGACAGGCTGTATGTGTGCGTGTATAAGAAAGAGAGGGAGGGAAAGAGAGAAAGTATGTAACCTGCTTGCTGTTAGCTACCGTAGCTCAGGCGTCGGTCTCCCGTCAGGTAAAAGCTGCCGTTTATTCCTCAAATGAAGCTCCTGCAGTTGTTCAGCCTCTCCGGTAGAGTTATCCAACACTGCTGTTGAATTAGCTGCTAAACAGCTGGAAGCTAAAACCGAGCCTGGGGCGTCTGTTTGTTTAAAATTCACAAAAGCAACGTGAACGTACGTGCCGCTCACACTCAGTAGACTTACGCAATGACATGCTGACACATTTAAACCTACGTAATGACGCAGGTAACCAGTCAAATAGCACCGAAATAAAAAATAAATTGTTTTAATGTACGTATTTCCCACCTCTTTCTAAAATAGAATTTAAAAACAACAACGAAAAAAACAACATTATTTTATTTTTTCATTTTATTATTTGTGATGATTTTTATTTTATTTTATTGATAGCGCCGCCTATGGGGGGCACCACTAAACAACAATAACACAGACGCACCGTGCCGTGGCACAGCCTCTCGCCGCGGAACGTGATGGTCTCTCGGCCACAGCTGGTCTGGAATACCGATCCCACCGGTGGTCGCGGTCCTTCTGTGGTACGGGTCGGTGCCGGCCTGCTTTAGCCCAGAGACCATCACATTTTACCGCGGGAGGACCTTGGGGAGGACACGGTGTTGCTCCAGATGAAGACCCGGCGGGACTGTCGGCTGAGAGCTTCCTGTTTCGGCTCCGAGCTGCTGCAGCCTCGCCAGTGACAGCGGAGCAGCTGCGCTGCATCCACATGCAGAACTCCATTTACAAAAGCCGAGTTATGATAAAAACTTCCAGATCATGAGCTGTCATGAGTTTTTGATCGTCATCTATTTCAGTTCTGCTCGTCGTAGAGTCCCCAAATTTACACATAAGGTGTGTTAAAGTGTCTAGTTTCATAATTAAAAAAAAAAAGCAAAAAACCAGAAATCTCGTTTTTGGCACTCAACGCATGGGAACGAAAAACGAGAAATTACATGGTTGGCACTCAATGAGTTAGTACCAATGCTCGTATACATGTAAACTCCACAGACATAAAATAGTGAATTCTACTAAATAATATTGTTTATTTACTACTTCTTTACTTTCTTTACTAAAAATATCAGGAAATAGCACTTTAAACTTCTTAACAGCTCTTGAAGCACTAGTGTGTAGAATTTGTGAGGCTCTATTGACCGCCAACTTGCTGCACGGCCATGTTTTTACAGTGGCCCAGAATGGACAAATCAAACATCAGCTTCATAGAAAGGAACTTTTGCATCTTTACGTTACCTTAAAGCCACCACAGCTTCCCTCACATCCTTTGGGATTGGGTGTTCAGTTGGTTGATTGGTCTTCTCCTCACCACTACATGCCACTAAACCCAACACACCGGTCCTTCAATCTAAATTAAAGCAGTAGAACAAGGTTGGCTGACTTTCCTTTATAACAGTACCATATATCTCAACTAAGTGAGCTTTGCTGTCAATGCAGAGTGAGTTTAAATGGTATGATGGTCTCTGAATTGCAGCAAAGAGCATCAAAGGCGGGCTTGAGATCAAGGTCTCCACCCAGCTGTGATTGATGGTTTGTGAAATGTACAGTCACAGTTTATGGATGATGTTTTGTTTATTTTGCCCGAGTCTTTCAAATGGAGGCAGTATGAAAGGATGACCATGAAAGAAAAGAGAAAAACACGAGCTGAGGCTCAGCTGAAGGATGAGGCTGCGCCTGAAGAGCTGGAATACCATTAGCCAAAGGCACAATCCTGATTATTTTTTTCTGTTCTGAGAGGGAAAAGATCTTCATTTTCATCAATCAAACCAACAATACTTCAGAAAGTCTAATAGCTGTTTGACTTTCCCCACTGTACTTAACTGGATCTGTGAAAAACTGCACTAAAACAGTAGTTTTAGATCAAACTTGAAGTAGAAAAAGCTGCATTGTCATCAGGAGGACAATATCCGTACATGGTGCCGATCCATAAATCATCAACTTGTTGTAAATGGCTTTAGAGTGGAACAGATGTAGAGATGTTGATGTGAAGTTCGGGCTCCGGGTGTGTGTGTCGGGCCACAGCTGGTTAAAACTAGTTGAATCCTCAGAACGAGGATGAAAGTGGAGAAATTCAGTCATTCATTCACTTTCAGCCTGTGACTGACAGAAGCCACAGCTGTCATGCTGATATCAAATGTCTCCACAGTATTTAAATAATTGGAGTTTCAGCATGTGTTTGTTAAACAAAGGACTTTAATGTGTGATACAGTGAACAGAGACACTTCCTTATTCCTCAGCGTCATCGCTCAAAAGTTCTGGTATGTAGATTTTCACAGACTGTGGCTGAATATTTTTGGTGTTTGTGTGAAACTGAGGGAAATAAATCAACTTTTTTTGCTTGTTTCAAAGAGCAGCATGCAGAATGGTGTGTGTGCTTAGACCAGTATCTCAAGTAATTATGCCCATGTTGGACATTTTCCACCTCATCATTTACATCCGGTGCCAGTGTCACTGGTGGAGGCAGAGTCACGTAAGGTAGAAAGTGTTGATGAGGGGGGGTGGGGAGTCAGGGCTGTGTTGCAAATCCAACTTTCATCAGACTGGAGTTTGCATCTTGTCACAGACCATAAACACTACTACATGAAAACAGTATGCTGCACAAAGTCCAATGCCACTTCAAAGTTGTTCGGGGCTGAAGACTGAAAAAAAAATGTAGATGTGGAGTTAGAGAGACATGAGCTCATCACACCTTTGTGTCCCTATAGTTTTAGGAGTAGGTTCGTTACCTTTAATTGTCTGTGCAAGCTATTTTTAGAATGGCGGAGCAGAGCCGCGAACTGCTCAGAGCTACGCTACGGAGGCTAATGGATTTTCTATTATTACAGTATCTCATAGTGTGGTGAATGTGCAGGTGACAACTTGTCCACAAGAGCGTTTTGGAGTTGTTGGATTGTGTATTTGATGAGTTTGATGAGGGAAACCAAGAAATCCCATTAGCCTCCGTAGCGTAGCTCTGAGCAGCTCACGGCCCTGCTCTGCCATTCTGAAAATAGCTTGCACCAACAATTAAAGGTAATGAACCTACTCCTAAAACTATTGGGATTATGGCAATGGGCCAATTTGCCCAACAGTTCAACTATCACTTTAAAGGATCCAGGTCACATAAAACTCCATTAGCATAAAACAGCCAAAGCTCCAAAAGATTCATCTAGGGTAAAGATGCATTATGGGTTATGTGGATGCCAGGTTTTGTTAGGGAAGAAAAATGAAAAGAAGAGATGACAATAAAACAGAATATATGTCTTCATTGATTTTGATCTTCTTTTTTTTTAAACTGTGCATCATAGTTTTTAGGTTAGGTTTTTTGACATGGGATTGTATGAGCTACTCAGGTTCTCATGCACGATCGGTACATGAGCAGCAGCAGACTTTGTGTGCTTCCAGTTAGGAGCCTGCAGTCTAGCAGAGCTGTGAGCTACTGTGAAAAAAATGTTTTAGCCTATTTTAAAAACACCTCCTGAAATTTGTTTGCTAAATGTTTGCTTCATAGAACTGATTTATCTTCCCACTGTGATTTGGCACATTATTCCCACGCACCAAGTGCACCTACGCAGTTTACCGCATGACGGTGCTTTTTGGATGCACTCAGCTCACCTTTTCGGCTGCAGGTGAGAAACTGCTGTTGTACTGATGCTTTGATGTTCTCACTCCTTCACACAGACTATCTCTTTAATTGGTGGCAAAATCTTTGAACTGTTTCATGGCTGCCTCAGACAGACATCAGAGAGAGCAAAGAACTAATCAAATGTTTCCATTGTCACTGTATTCCAGGTTAGTGAAAAGTGCTGTATGCATGACTGTGGTGTAAGGGGCTTTGAAAGGTTGACTAGAGACCAGAAGAAGACTATGAGCACTAGATGGAATGAAGCCATTATTTCCCTAAACATCTCACCCACTGAGACGTGTTCATACTTCTCTTCCAACGCGTGTTTTTCCCCTCAGTCTGAAATAGCTCGGTCAGAGGGATTTGTAAGAAGTCTAAAGAGATGAAACTACTCGATATTTCACAAGAAAGCAGCAACAACCAGGGAAAAGTCAGAAAATGTAAACATCAATACGCGTTTCTTATTCAATCATCTTGCTACCTGGCAAATGTGTCTCAGGGTCACACTGATGTGCAGGAAATGTCTAATTAATTCTATCACTGTCTATTGCAAATAAACCAGAGTTTGTAAGTTAATCCAACAATGATATGCAAATAATTCAGATAAAAGAGCCCTTTTTAATCACCATTAGTCTCTACCAAGGCAGCCAGTGCTCTCCCACTAACAGTTCCAGTCAGTTTGTGCATCTTGGATATAAATAAAATTTTATTTCCTCTGTCAACAGGATTGCACTTGGCTTCCTGCATTCTTTCTTGACATTTTATTTTTATTTGGCAGCTTTTATTTTCCTTTTTCAAGTTGCTGTGTAAATAACACCTTTTTGCCTCTGATCTATGATCTGATGAGCGCTACCTTCAGCTTTCCCCAGGGACCAAGAGGAAACACCGCTAACACCTTCTTGAAGCTGCTGATTTCCTCCGCTTTTGAGCTGCATTTCTCCATGTTTGATAATCATTTGTTCCTCTGTCTTGATCCAGAGCAGATGGTTAAATGGCGATCAGCCCTGATCTTCCTTCCCTTGATTACCAGGCCCCACTGCAGTAATGACTCAACAAGGAATCTGTATTTGTCTTTCTTTCCTTCTACACTGAGATAGGCGTGAGACATATTATGCCCCCTTTCCACAAATTAAAATAGTTCCCTAGCATCTTAAAGACGTGCCTGTGACATGCTTTGGTCAAAATACCCCAAGGATCAAACATCACAGCTCTTTTTCATCCTCTCAAAACAGCCCTGTTCAGAACGGCTGGTTTCAGTGCCTGTCCCTTTAAATGCAAATGAACCACTGTTTGCCCCGTCCCTTCTACTAGCACCAGGTAGGGGTGGGGTTATGCAAAATAACCTAGTTACATCACTGGAAGACAACTGAGGGAACAGCTCGTAGGCAAGACAAACACCTAAATATTTGTCAAAGAGCCTTCAAAAAGTGATATTTCCATAATATGTCCCCTTTAAATCCTTTGCCTGGTTAAACCATCCCATCAAAACAGACGATGAAAGAAGAAGATGTAAAAAGTGTCTGTGGCTGAAGAGTCGCTAAAAGTGAGGCTACCATAATCCCAATATTTGGAATAATATGTTACACAGCTCAGCAAAATACAGAATATAGATCGAGTCATTTTTGCAAATTTTTATGTGGAAAAGTTACATAGTAGAAGTTTAAAGAAATAGTAGAATCCTGAGTATATTAAACACAGTTATCTTCAGAAGTACCTGGATATTTGAAATAATTTTTGTCTGATGATTGTTGACGGTAATTTTCACTTACCTGTCTGAACTGAATGAGTAACTAATGCAAGTAAATTACAGGGCATCATTTGACATTTAAACCTTTAGTGGTATGTAGCAGTGGTAATTGGGGCCGAGTGAATGCTTCTTTTCATGGTTTGTTTTGACTTGCAACTCCCCCATTGTACAATTACTGCCTCTTTCAAGAGCAGACAGCCAGTCTTAAACTAAATGTTAAACACAGCTCAGGTGCTGCTTATTGGCCATTCATTTTGAGAGTACTATCTATATGAGGTGTCAAAATAATCAGTGCAATTTATTTTCCCTTTGCTCTACATCAAATGTGTGTTTAATGTATTAGAGAACATTTTTCTCTCAGTTTAAGTGAAAATCACACCAATCAAGCCGTCAGTCTTATTCATTTAACAGCTTTTCCTTCTGGGTATTTCACTTATGGGGCCCTAGTTTTGTAGACCGGGTGAAGTCTAACCTCAGGGCAGCTTCGCCACGTCAACGGGGTGTGGCCCAGGTCCATTACGCAAGTTTGCTGGACAGCGCAGTCCGACTTAGACCAGCGCAGCCCCTCCCCTCGTCCCTCCTCCCGGCGCAAACGGCAAAGAGGGAGGAGAGAGGGCGGGAGGGAGACAGGAGGAAGAGAAGTGGGATTAACACAGCCGATTCGGATCTTCACCAATCAAAGGAGCTCCTCTCCTCACCTTTAACTGCGCCGCGGATGATGCGCACTGCAAGTTTGTCATTTTATACTTTGACATGGACGGAGCAGAGCGATAGATATAACAGAGTGGCGACAGCCTTTGATGTCGCCGCCAGCGCGGTCACGTGGTTCATGTAGCGCCCAATAGTTCCAAACGAGGCTGCCGCTGTCATGTTCTGCTATGGGACAGACAGCACTGAGCTTGCTTTTGGACGGTAAATATTAAAAAATAAACCGTACAAAGGTATATCTACAACTGTTACTGAATTACTGTATGTACATCAATGTCAGTTTTCAAACAAAAGGCAAAATCTTCTTGCTTCAAGGTTTTATTTGTCACTCTAAAGTGAAGATTAGCCTGCCCTACAGTAGAAATGGCATAAGAAGAGGAGTAAAGCAATATATTAAGCGGGAATCTATATATTTAAGCATAAAAGATGTTCAATCAAACCCACACAGTTTGAAACAACGTTCAAAACACACACACAGCCAGTATCACAACTAAATATAAAGCCCGCTAGCTTAATGCTAACGTATAATGCAAAACCTCATAGACGGGCTAACAGAAATTAGCATCGATATCGCCATTTTGCGGCAACCGAGCCACAGCAGTAAAGCTGCCAAAACCTGGCTTTAGCGCTGTCAACACGTCACAGTTTTAATATTTTGTTCATGCAAGAAAGTCACCGTTTAATCAAGAGTCTGTGGTCAGTTCATAACGTTTGTTAGGAACTTGCACCGATGTTTGTTCTGGGAGAAGTGCAGAGTCTGTGTGAGCCCCGACCGGGGACCAGGGGCAGCGGCTGTCACAGCAGCAGCAGCCGCTCTACTGAGCTGATCTGCCGGGGCCGACCGTCCGTCCTCCCGTCGGAGAAAACGAGCCAAGTAACGTATCCGCATGCTTTTAGAGGTTTACCGCTGGCTTGTTAAATTATTTTGAAGAGATTAATGTTGGTCTCATTGATGAAATTTAACAACTATGGCAGTGGCATTAGTTTGTTTGAATGAAAAGTGAGCAGGGCTGCTTCTGGGCTACGGACTGAAATCACCACAGTTACGTAAATAAATAAATGTTTTTCAATGAACCGATCAGTCTAATAATTTTTATTTTGTTAAGTCAACATGGTTACTGTACTTGGGAAAGATTATTTCCACTTTATAACTTAAAATTGGTCGGTATTTCGTCAGCGTAGCTCAGTAGTTTCTTGCTGTGCAGCCATAGAAACAGACGTGGTCCAGCGCCGCGGGAGGAATGTTTGGAACTATTGAGGGCTCCATAACCCGGAAGTCGGCCCGCCATTTTTTACAACGGAGTCCTATGGGAGTGTCGCCACTCTGTTATATCTATCGCTCTGGGACGGAGGAGACAGCGACGCCAGAGGCCGAACCTCTCCCAGGAGGAAACAGCTGTTTTGGTCCGGAGGTCCGAGCTCAGAGTGACCAATAATGAGTTTACTAATATACTTAATCAGGTTTGATCTGATACACTGAGAACCGGTGCTCAGTGTAAGAAACAACAACTAATAAACTAATGAAGAAACTCACATTTATTCATTTCAATTTATTATTCCCTGTGTAAGACAGATGAGAGGTGTAGCCTACACTAATCACAACATAAACAAACACCATGCGGGTTGAAATCAGCGTAAAGGACGCTCTCTCTCTCTCTCTGTCCTCCTCTCTTTTTTCTCTGTGATAGAGATGCTGAGTATACTGTAGTAGGCTATATACTGACTATCTGATACCGAGGCTGTTGTGGTGGACTAAGAGAGATAATGATTTGTGTTTTGTTTTTCATTACGGCTGCGTGACGCGGTCGCTCGCGCTAATGAATTAATAAGTAAATAAATAAATAAAGCGATCATCACAACGGCAGTGCGTAGTCTCAACACGGCAGCGACATGCAGTCATCCACCCTCAGTCCTGCTTTTGGGACATCCACAGCTGCTTTTCAGTGCCAGTTCGTCCCTGCTAATTCAGGTGGAGTTTCCATTACGCGTGCCACAGCCTTTGATCTCTGCTTTGATCTGACGTCAGATGTGACGGGACAATCTATATAGATATAAATTCACGTGTTGATTCCATTAGTTGCATTAAATAGTGGTTATTGTGGATATTTATTGCATTGAAATGTGTCTGGAACTGTGGAGATCTGCCTGTGAGGTCTTGGTGACGTGTGTGCACTGCAGGTCAGTCAGCCAAACTTCCACTGCACCTGCTGCGCTCCGCCCTGCGCTGAGAGTAGACCTGGTTGGGTTACACCCCGCCTTTCCGAAGCCCCGCCTTTCCGACAATAGACTTCCATTCATCGTAATAGCGGGGTTTTCTATTTTTTCTAAAGACCCCGCTATTCCGAAAAGGCTATTGGGGGAAACCCCCCCCACTCCGAACGGACAGACGGACCTAATCAGAAAGGAAACGGAGGCTGTGCAGTGCGCAGTGCGCATTGATCCTTTTTTCCTTTTTGGGGTCAAACGGATCATGTGCAGGGCGTGCCTATGTTCCCTCAGCCCTATGTTCCCTCAGCCCTATGTTCCCTCTGGACTCTCTCTACCTATCTGGACTCTGTCTATCTGGCCTGTCTAGCCTCTACCTGGTCTTTTTACTAAACTTAACCAACTCCTTTCTTCATTGCCTAAACCCAACCAATGGTGGGACCAAAGGGCTGTGGGAATAGGGCCTAATTTTCAGTGACAACAAAAGTTAGAAATGAGGGAACATAGGGCTGAGGGAACATAGGGCCTAATTTTCAGTGACGACAAAAGTTAGAAATGAGGGAACATAGGGCTGAGGGAACATAGGGCTGTGGGAACATAGGGATGACCCCCATGTGGGATAATTAACTGCAAAACAAGCAAATACTTCATATTAATGACATAATGTTCATTATGCTTCTAGCCTGTCTAGCCTCTACCTGGTCTTTTTACTAAACTTAACCAACTCCTTTCTTCATTGCCTAAGCCCAACCAAAGCATCTCCCTCAGTCAGCTGTCAGCACGAGCGGCGACTGCAGCAGCCTCGCGCCCCTGTGAGCTCAAGCCGGGTTCAGCCGCGCTCAAGCGGAGCGGGGTGGGGGGGGTGTATTTCTATTACTGTGTGGGAGATCTCCAACAACGGAGTCGGGGAGAAAGCAAGTGGGACAGATCTGCCCAGTCCCTGAGCAGCGCACGTTTCACAGACAAGCCACGAAGCAGAATGTAAACAACGTCACGCGGTTCAGCACCTTGGACATTGGACAGCTGCGGGGGGACTGTGTCGGAACAGCGGTGTTTCGAAGTGGGGGTATTTCGGAACAGCGGGGTGTCGAAGTGAAGGTGTGTCGGAATGGAGAGCTGTCCCCACCTGGTTGGAGGTGGCGAGCTTTCAGCGCAACCTCGGCGGGACATTTTCGCACAAAACTTCCACTGCACCAAGCTGAATCTGTGACGCCTCCCCCTGCTGCGCGGCCACGCCTATCTCAGCGCAGCTCGATCTACCAATCTTCCAATCTGACTTTGCACTAGGCTGCGCTGGTCGAAACTTGCATTAGACCAGCTGCGTTACCTTGCGCCACCTGCGCTGCGCCAAGAAACTAGGGCCCATGTTCTTTTTTTAATGGTCTAATAATGCAGTTGTGTACTCAGACAGTTAGGTCAATTAAAAGTTTTAATTGTCTGTCACTGTGATAAGATAAATATATGTGGATACAGTGTCACAGCTAATGGAAATGTCCTGATTTAAAGCCCCTGATAATTTCGCTATTTTTATTTTTTCCTCTTTCTGAAATAAATAAGTACATAAACAAATAAATAGAATAGAACAGATCAGAATTGAAAAAATACTTTATTTATCCCCCTGGAGGGAAATTTAAGTTGTCTAGCAGCTTACAAGAACACATGACAAAATAGATGCACACACATACAGCAATAAATAACCTCAAATGTTATAAATGATAATAAAAAATACGATGAAAGTAAAAGTATATGGCCTAACAAATGGCGTTGTGCAAAACAACAACAATTAAATAAACAACAACAGTAGTAGTAGTGATAATAATAATAATAATAATGATGATGATGATGATAAAAATAATAATAATAAATGATAATGAAGGATGAATGAAAAATACCTAAATGAGAAACGTCAAAAATAAATAAATAAATAAAAATAAAAAATCCTAATCCTAATCCTAATTAAAATGTTGCCGAATGCTATATAATGCACAGATATGCAGCATCAGCTTTTCTCCAGTGAGCCCCACTGTGGCAGTAAACAGTGTGTTCATGTTGAACGCAGGCCTCACCAGAGGCTACTTCAACCCTCTGACCTTTACAACCTGTTTACATTGTATATTAACACACACACACACTGTATCCAGACATATGATCTGAAAAGATAAAAGCACATTATAGCCTGGTGTAACATCTTATCTACAGAGTAAACATGACATCAGCAGTGCAGCTCCCCCAGTCCTCTATCAGTGTCTGCGTAGCACTAATGCACAGACACAGCCCAATAAACTATTATTGAAACGATGCATGAACTTTTGCATCCCAAGTTCAAATCAGCCACCCTTGTTGTATGTCATCATCTATTCTGTCATATGAGTTTTGTTAATTCACTGTTTTACTTACCCTGAGTGCCTCTTGGTTGTTTTCCATCCCTCGTGACGTTCTGCCCCACCCTAATGTGTTTCACCTTCATCCAGCCACGCCTGCATCTCTCCCTCAGTCCTGGTCAGGTCCCTCTGCTTGGCTGAGTTTCCCTCATGTCTTTGAGCACGTTGTGGATTTTCTGATTTCTGCTTCACCAGCCTATAGTCACTTTTCGTTATCGGGTCAGCAATCTTTTGGTTGAGAGCTCATTTAACTCCTTCCATGTTATAGCCCAACAAAATGATTCCATCTCCTGCAAAGAAAAGCTGAATGTGTTGTGTTTGTAAACAGGACTGCCCACCCCCCACCAATTTGCATAGGCAAGTTCAGAATATAATACAAGTGGAAGAGAGACCTTCTATTAGATGTCAATGTCCAGATAAAGCATCCAGGAATGTGCTGCCTTTATATTTCAGAGAAATGTGGCATTCAGTGTTTTTAAAAGAAAGCTAAAAACCTCTCTCTTCCCTTCAGCCTCTAACTTGCTCTGAGAGGTTCCACTTTGCACCAACACTCCTTTTAAATGCTGTTATGGTTATTGATGTCAGCAGCTGATACATTTGGATGAGAAAGACCCCCCCACACCCCTATGACCATCACCACTGAAGAGGGTGGTTGCCCTCCTGATGCTGATAAAACCCTCAGTGAGATTGCAGCTGTAGGGAAATAGTTCTAACAGTCTTGATGTGGATCATTTTTGTTGAGCAGCATTTCTTGTTTGATAGCTTCTATAGAACTTTTTTTGTATATTCATTTATTGCCGCCACACAATCTCCTGTTGATTGATTTTAACATTTTACAGGCACAACAGCATTGCCTCATTAAATGTGAGTTAGCTTCTTCATTAAGAAGATGTTCACAAATTGTTAAAAGTTGTACATGAAATGGACCCAGTGAGAATTTACCTTTAAATTGGACATATTATATCACTTTTTAAAGGCTCTTTAACATATATTTGGGTGTTTGTCTTGCCTTCTGGCCCCCAAAATGTGAGAACAAAACAAATCTGTAATTTTCAGGCCCCCGAGGTTGAAATCCATGTGGTTTTACAGGCTGTTCCCTCAGTTGTCATCCAATGATGTTATTAGTTTTTGAATTTGCATAATACCACCCCTACCTGTGAGTACTGGTACCAGTAGAAGGGGCGGGGCAAGCAGTGGCTCATTTGCATTTAAAGCGACAGGCACTGAAACCAGTCGTTCTGAACAGGGCTGTTTTGAGAGGATGAAAAGAGCTGTGATGTTTGATCCTTGGGTTTTTTTTGACCAAAGCATGTCACAGACATGTCTTTAAGACATCTGGGGACTATTTTAATTAATTGAAAAGGGGCATGACATGTCTCCTTTAAAACTGCTCATGTTTCACACATATATCCCATAATTTGCTTCGCAAACTCATACCCTGAAAGGCAAGAATGGCTTTGTTTTTCCTTCAGTAGTACTCTCAGGTATGTGTGTGTGTGTGTGTGTGTGTGTGTGTGGGGGGGGGGGGGGGGGGGTATTGTAGTACCTCAAAGAGTCGCCTGCATGACTTTTTCCCCTGTGTGATGTTTAATGGTAAATCATATTGCACACAATCTGCAGATGTGCCCCGACTATAATTGCAGCGCCCAAATAATTTAGCATTTGCACTTGCTGTGAGTTTCATCATCTGCCGAGGCTCCGTTCCATAGGTCCCCTCTGAATAAATGACAACAAAGCAATGGGCAATTATAATAGAAAAATTGGTTTATAAGATAACATCAAGTTGACGGTGAAGGTGGGGGGAGGAAACTCGCTCTCTTTTCTCTCAGGCAAAAGCAGAGGAGTGCGAGTGTGAGTCGGAAAAAAAAAAACATTTTGAGAGTGCCTGAGAGGTCATCACTTTCTTTACCAAGACAAGGTTCGCGGCAATGCTATTACACAAGTTCTTGTTTATCATCAGCCCGAACATTCCTCTGCAGAAAAAAGCTGTGTAATTTAGACTGTGAGAAAACACCCAAGTCTTCTTTGCTCTGCTCCTCATCGGCGCCGATCTCAAACACTTGTTCCGTCGTCCCTCTGTCGGATGATCTCCTTGTTGACCTTGCAGCAGGTTCACTGGGAACAGAAAAATCACATAAATACAAAGTGACTGCTCAGAGCAAGGTCGGAGCAATGAATTCAGGCTGCGTTTTATCAGTCTATAAGTCTACTACTTTGCATAGCAATGGCGCTGTGTAAAAAGGCATAGCCGTTCTCATGACGATTACACGGAATAAATTAAACATGCAATTATTTGTAATTCATTGCAAGAGATATGTCTCGGGTAAGTTACACAGAGAGCACAGGTGTCACAGGAAGCAGAGTGTTGAAGTGATGGTCTGACATATTGAAAGGTGATCTAAAGAAATAAAGACACTTGAATTGATTTTCATGAGAGCAAATTGCACTTCGCTCACAGCACGGCATAGCTAATTGAATGCTTAATTCCAGTCACTCATTATTTTCTTTGAAGTTGATATTTCTGAAACAATATTGATCATTTCTAACGTAACTCACAGAGAGGAAATGAAACTGAATCAGCTTTTAGTTGTTTTGTTATTCCAGGCTGTTTAACCTTCTTTACCAGTATCCTCATTTTATCTGAGCACAAGGTGTTAGACTTCAGTGAGTGGTGATGTCACATTTAAAACAGCACAGCAATTAATTAGAATTTTAACTGAGTGCCTTTGTACGTGTGTTTACTTCCTGCTTATATAATCTTGGCATCACTGAGAATGAGGGTCAGCCCTGAAAATGAAGGTTGCCGATGATCAAATGAGCTGTCCAGACACAGTCGGTAAGGACACACGTAACACAGTGGTGTGTCCAACAGTTTTAATTGATAGTCAAACACAGTCGTGACTACCAAGTGAAAAACATCAAATATTCACATAGTGAACGAAAAAATATTTTACCACCTTCAACTCCAGACTGTGGCATGCCTCATTATACTTTAGCAGAGCAGCTCACGGAGTTGCCCTCTGGGATAAATAAAGTTGCACTGAATTGAATTGAATGGAACTGAATTGAATCACTTTAAAGTGTACAATATAACACAGCTAAGTAAGTTCATCGAAACTCAAGCCTTTTATTGGAAAAAAAAAAACGACTCTTGGAGTTTTTCCACTCATTCTGAGGTCTTGACTCCTTTTTTTTTAAAGCGCACCTTCACAGAGGCTGAAAAGCTTTTTATTGACCTCTAGTGGTTTGACTTATCACCTCATTGCAGGGATGAAAGGTAGTCAATAGAACGCACACAGTGATATAATTCTCACAGAGTTATCTGAAAATATTTATTCATGTCACGGTTTGTATTTTGTGTTTCCAGTTCATGTCTTGTTTTATTTTGAAATTCTCTGTGACTTCCTGTTCCCTCTCTCCTGTGAGTGAATGAATGAATGAATGAATGAATGAATGAATGAATTGATATTTATTTTCGTGTCATGCCATCCCATATGGGATTACAAGACACATTTACTGACAAATCAAAAACTAGACAGTCCTTCCTGTTGGTATTACCTGCATCACAAGTGCGACACATAAATAAACAACTTCAGATTACTTTCAATACTCATCTGTATATCGCATCTTTGTCTCATTGCCCAGGCCTTTTAAAGGGATAGTTCAACATTTTGGCAAATTGGCCCATTGCCATAATCGCTATAGTCATAGCAGTAGGTTCATTACCTTTAATTGTAGGTGTAAGCTATTTTCAGTACGGCGGAGCGCAGCAGCTGGCTGCTCAGAGCTACGCTATGGAGGCTAAGGGAATTTCTTGGTTTCCCTCATTAAACTCATCAAATTCAACATCCCAAAACTCCACAGCGCTTTTGTAGACAAGTTGTGACCTGCACAACCACCACGCTATGAGATAATGACGGAACAATACGAAACGGAGCCGTTTTCGAGGTAAATACAGGGTAAATACGGAGACTGCTTGCTGAAAAACTGTCCCTGAACGCAACGCGCATCAGCGGTTTTGTATGAATTTACCTCGAAAACGGCTCCGTTTCGTATCGTTCCGTCATTATCTCATAGCATGGTGGTTGTGCAGCTCACAACTTGTCTACAAAAGCGCTGTGGAGTTTTGGGATTTTGTATTTGATGAGTTTAATGAGGGAAACCAAGAAATTCCCTTAGCCTCCATAGCGTAGCTCTGAGCAGCCTGCTGCTGCGCTCCGCTGTACTAAAAATAGCTTACACCTACAATTAAAGGTAACGAACCTACTGCTATGACTATAGCAATTATGGCAATGGGCCAATTTGCCAAAATGTTGAACTATCCCTTTAAAGAAATAAAAAAAAAGCAAATATTTTCAACTGAAAAAGATGTTTTAGCTTCTCAGCATCGTCCAACCACACAAATATCGTTATTTGGATCTACCTTACTAAGCAGTTTTTGTCTTATGAAGTCATAGGAAGGACAGTATAACACAAAATCACTGAAAACAGAGTCCGAACAAAATGGAGGGGATGGGTGGTGTTGTCAGTTCTTTCAGTCACAGATACCGACTCCCCTGCTGCTCAAGAGAGCGATATAAACATTCATTCATACCCACTGCAATACAGCTGTACAACTCCGCAATCTGATTAATTAATGCAGTCATCACAAGCATCCTGGACCCAGCACTTCTTCTTCTTCTCTTAACTTCTTAACTTCTAACCCTCTACACGCATCTCTTATTCATGTATTTATTTCTTTTATTCTGTGTTTTAATACACTATGTGTTTTTATGTCTTACATGTATTTTTACTCTGTGTTTGTGATCTGTGTTGTTGTCTGTATTGTCTTGCTGCTGCTCTGTGACATTTTTAAATTTCCCCTTGGGGATTAAATAAAGTATTTCTAATTTCTAATTTCTAATTAATTTCATTCTCCGCCTCTTGATGGCACACAAAGTACAAATTCTATCGTCTTTCCTGTGATTACCTCACGTGTCTCACCTGTGTGTGACTGCTCCACCTATTTCTCCCTGGTGTAGTTTCCCTCAGTGTTTTCCCACAGCGCTCTGTCGGTTCATTCATGTCAGTACCTCCATGTTAGTAGTGTTTTACTTGTCTCTTTGTTTCCTAAAGTTAGCTCCTTATGTTCATGCTGGGTTAGTGTCTGTTCTGGGCCCTACTGAAAAAACAACCCACCTGTTTGTGTGATAAGAAAAAAAGGTCAATGAAAAAACAAATTCATTCACACAGCAAGCTACTCTCTTCTCAACCCTTCTCTTTCTCTCTTTTCCTTCTTTCCCAGGGAGGAGCTGATGATCAGTTCATCCTTTGACTCACTGGAGGTTCTGCTGGACTCCTTCGGACCCGTCAGAGACTGCACCAAAGACAACGGAGGCTGCAGCCGCAACTTCCGCTGCATAGCCGACCGAAAGCTGGACTCCACCGGTTGTGTGGTGAGTTACATTTCTTTTCTTTTTTTTTCCTTTCCCGGAAGCTTCCATACGTTAGCTACAGTAGCAGAACACGACCTTCCCCCCAGGTGTCTGTATAAATCAAATTCAAAGTATTTTATAGTATACTACACCGTCTCTACTTGTCCATTCATGATTAATACAGTATGAGAGCATGGGAATGAATGTGTTTACCTCCAACACTCAACTCATCCAAGCCTTAGGGGATTTTTGATCTAACGCCCAGATATATGGTCTCCACTCTCCACACTGCTGGTTCATATTGTAATGCTTATGTGTGAAAGTCCTGCAGTGGTCAGTCTGTCTGTCTGCCCTGTATAAATATTCATGACATATTCATATCTGCTGGCTAAGATGACCCATATCAAGGACGAGCAGAAGAACCACTCTGTGTAAATGTGTCTGAGCTTGAGGTTTGACTGCTCCTCTCGTCTCACATGTCTCTCAGGCCGACAACACATTCATTACCTCCAGGTGGTGCTTAGCAACCAGGCAATGTAGCAGCAGGTTTGTTTTTCCTCTCCATCTGCTGGGAACTCCAGTGATGCTGCTCTTGTTATTTGCAGAATCTTAGTGCCGTCTGCTTGTGTTTTGCTTCTCCTAACCCACACACATACACACGCACACTTTTATCGATAAACTGTCAGGAATAAACCCCCCCACACACACACACACACACACCTAACAATTTAATTTCTTCTCAAGAACTTTGATGCACTGCAGTACAGCCTTTCAGGTGGGGTGGGACCAGGCTATTTATGCACTTCCATGTGCCTCATCTTATCTCTGCTAATGTATCTGGAGGAGAGGCAAACGGCTTGTAGAGATGTTTTTTAATAGGAAAGTGTTTCAGATTAGAGTGTATGCATGTGTTTCCAGGGCAATTATGTGTGTAGATAGTACGGTAAACATTAGCACACCGAGGATTAGATATTATTCTGGCCGGTTGACAAGCATGTAAAAACTCTTGCTGGAATGCACTTATTGATCACAGCTCTTTCATCATCTGACTTTCATCACTAAGTCTGAGACTTGAGGCTAGAAATGAGCATGCTGGAAGTGCACTCTCCAGGAGTAGACGCTGGATTTCAGATTCATATACGTTTGGAATCTGAAATGTATAAATCTGAAATCTATGGCATGCACAGCATCCTCTGTATTCTGTGTATATCACTGTTGCAACCAAATGTAATATAAATTAAGGACATCCTGTTTCCATTCCTGCTGTGCTCCTCTCAGATACATGTATATTTTTTTTCTCACCAGTGCTGTCTCTAACCTCAGAATGGTGCAACTGCAATCTGGGAACTTGAAGGTGAAAAAGTACAAGAAAAAAGAAAGACAAAGTGCGTATCGAAGGGAGCGTATTGTTTTACTGCCAGTGTGTTCACTCACCACTGGACTTAGTGGAGAGTCTAAAACCATGCTAACAGCTCTGTCAGGCCCTGCAGCACCATGAGCTATAGCACTTTTAATGTTCACTAGATTCAAAATCTCAGTTAAAGGTGTTAGCATACTAACATATACTAATTAGCAGCAACCACAGAGTAGAGTGGCCGATCCTGTGAACGCACCTGGGGCACATTCAGATTCAGATTAACGACTAATGTAATAATAATATTTCATAATAATGCAAGTAGACTGCCACAGTAGATTTCATCAATGAGACCAGCATTTATCTCCTAAAAAGTATTTAACTAGCCGGCAGCAAACTTCTAAAAACCTGCGGATAAGTTACTCGGCTCGTTTTCTCTCCCGGGATGATGACGGAGGTTGCCCGACCCATGAGCTCAGCAGACTGCCTCTGGGACGAGCCGCTGCTACCACATTAGCTCTGCACAAAAACGTCGGAGGAAATCTCCTAACAGGCGGTATCTGGATAAACTGACCACAGACTGAGGATCTAAACTGTGACTTTCTCACATGAAAAAATATTAAAACTTTAAAAAGTGACGTATTAATAGCGTGGCAGCGAGAATTAAAAGCATTTGGCTGCTTAGCTTTACCGCTAGCGCTGCCGGTTGCTGCAAAATGCATTCTGGGAAACAAAGATCCTGGATGACTGACAAGAGGGTTCACTCCGTTCATTCTGCTATGGAACAAACGGGCCAGGTGCTGAGACCGATGCACAGAGTGAAGCCTGTTTGGAGGCCAGAGACGAGGAAAACAAATATGTGTGCACATGGCAATATATCAAGGCTGGAAAAATTATCGAGTCCATTTTCATTCATCATGCGATTAATTGATCGTCCCAGGCCTATTCCTAATCAAATGAAAGTAGCCTAATATAAAATAGTAATATTTCAATGTCAGTGCAGAGGTGGTCTTTGTCTCTGAACTGATGCACAAAGGTTTGTTCACACTGCCAATCCAAATCAGATTTTTGTCATATCCAGACTGTATCTAGTTTGATTTTTTTTGACAGTCTGAACAGCCAAAAACCACATGAGATCCCATTTTTCCAAAACAGATTCAAGCCGCATACAGGGGTGGTCTCAAATGCGATTCTGTTCAGCTCTTTAGTGATCCGATTCAATCCAAATGGTGTTGTTGTTAAATAAAAGGATTAGGAAGCATCTTTTGTGTCACTCGCAGCGCAACACAAGATGGACAACGTAATTCTGGAGAGGCGGAAGTTATCGCTGGTCTGCCATTCCACCATCAATAACGACTTGGGACATGAACACGCAACAGTTCCCTGTCATCTGTTTAGTTTGTTTGTTTGTTTGTTTGTGGGCGTAGCTTGTTAACGTAGAAACCAATGTGGATGAGACACGCAATATGGACACATGCAGATCTGGACTGTCAGTCAGTGAGATTGGATCCTGATCAGATATGCCAAAAAATCGGATATATGCTGCAGTTTGAACAAGACCAGCTGACAGCTTATGGTTGGCAGACACATGTTGATGCAGGTCTGAACAGAGCTGGGAAGGCTGGTGGGTAGTTGTTTTGTGCATGTGGTCCTCAGTATGTGACCACAAAACTTTGCCTTGATAATATGTTGATGGAATTTACAATCATCCTCTGAGGACCATGAATATCTTTTACCCAATGATGTCCAGTTCATCTCCATGGTTTCTCTTCTTTAGAGATTTCAAGACTAAAATGTTGGCCAGTGTGTGATTCAGCTGGTTTCAGTAAAAGCTGGAACAAATATACTATAGTGATCAGCTGTTAGCACTTAGCTAAAGCAATTAAGCGTCTGAGAGTTTGAAGGCCAAACAATTAGTCATAAATGTAAAACTGCTGCCTGAAGGTGTCCCCCAGTCCCCCAGTCACTTGTCCTTGTCACAGGATGATGTTGGTCCAGTTATGAGACTTTGAGGACAAATGTCTCTCTTGTTCATAAAACTTGAGAACACGTCTACTACCTGGAAAACTACCTCAAACAGCTTCACACTGAAAGGAGTTCGCTGAGTTGCAACAACATTGCACCTGAATATCAGAGACCAGAATATCCATCCAATTTCCATCTTATACAGAGAGATGACAGAGTGGAGATTTCCAGCCAAGGCTTTGAAGTCTCACAGGCATTTGATTATGTTTCGCTTAGTTGAGACATTCTTTTTTTTTTTTTTTTTTTAAACCCCTGAACTGCTCTCCCCCTGTGTCGGAAAGCTCAAAAAAAGTCGATATTTTGTTGGGATATTATTCCCGTAAATATAATTACTGGATGATTTTAAATAACAGCTTGTATTCAACAGCATCTAGAAGGCTGATTCTTTATGTTGCACTGTGTTGCAAATCTTTGCCAACAGCATCATGGAGGAAAAAAAGAAAAAAGAAATCAAATTTCTTCCCACTGAAATTAGTCTGACATGGATCCAAAGAGAAACAGTGAAAAAGATTTTCTTGCCAGCACTCAGAGGTGCCATGAGACTCTCCTTTTTGTATCCATATTAATTATTTATTGCCCTGTTATATTTCCATCCCTGTGAGCATGTTGATGATACAGTGATATTTTATTTTATTTTTAGGAACCTTTTGCAAAAAAAAAAAAAAGAACAAAGTCGGTTTCTTCTCTTACTGACAGTCCTTAGTGTGATATTTCTTTTTGTCTGTTTGTTTTCTCATGACATCTGAATGCTGACTGAGCTTCATTATAACCAAAACAGAAGTACATTCCATAATTTTATTTTATACTGAGTTTTGTTTGCTTGTAAATGTCAGATCTGAGGAATTCAGCAATTAAGGATATTAGCTTTCATTTCTATTCAAACCACTGTTCAAATATGAGATGAGATGTATTTAATTCTGAATCGTTTGTCAATATGAATCTTAAATCAGTCTATACATACAGTGGAAATCTCTTTAACAATGATCACATTTAATGGAATCACATTTAAGCCCTATAGCCAGTTTTTCCAACCTAATGTTGCCGTAGAAAATCAAATTTTCAATCAAAAATATTTGTAATGTAATCTGTTTGATGCTCTTTTAGAAATTGGCATCCAGTTTGTCTGTGTAATGTGTGCACAGTTCATGCCAAATCTCTGCTTTGTTTCATGCATGTTATTTATCAGACCAGTGTACAAATGTGTAAATGATCCCAAGTGCCATTGTCAGTCAGTAGTGAAATGTGACCCCATCAAGGTGTGGGTTTGCATTCAGTGGTAATCTGGGGTCAGAGAGTCACACTGTCATTCATTATCATCATGATTACATGGACATTCCCAAATCATTGGTCTCTTCAGCATGGTCACTTCAGCATGGTCAACAGACTGCCTACTGCCTACTAAAGGAGTAATGGACTAGCTGGATGGCAAGTGGCTACTGACTTTACATTTGACTAATGATTTAATAAGCCTGCTCAAGCTGATTATGAGAGTAGCAACACAAATTTCCAATTCAATTTAACTGATTTTATGGAACACACAATAATGCAAAGACTGCCTTTCCCGACATTAGCAGCCGTGTGGTTAAATGGAAGTTGGATACCGTATTAACAGGGAAAATGACGCATTTTCTTTACTGTACATCATCATATTTAGCAGGGATGGTCCTTTAATATATTGATATGTACCCCTGAGGTCTATATACATAAACATACCAATCAATCTGCTATATCTGTGTAGTGTCAGGTGAATAATCTAACATTACACACAAAATATGCATCTTTTAAAGGAGACATATTATGTTCTCTTTCCACAAATTAAAATAGTTCCCAGGTGCCTTAAAGACAAGTCTGTGACATGCTTTGGTCAAAATACCCCAAGGATCAAACATCACAGCTCTTTCCATCCTCTCAAAACAGCCCTGTTCAGAACGGCTGGTTTCAGTGCCTGTCCCTTTAAATGCAAATGAACCACTGCTTGCCCCGCCCCACCACTTCTACCAGTCCCAGGTGGGGGTGGTATCATGCAAATTCGAATCGTAGTTACATCACTGGAAGACAACTGAGGGAATAGCTTGTAAAAAAAACAACAACTTTTTTTGTCAATTCTTGCATTTTGGGGACCGGAAGGAAAGACAAACACCCAAAGAGCCTTCCATAATTCCATAATGATATTTCCATAATATGTCCCCTTTAATTACTGTCACATCACATCAGTCTACCTGGTGATGAAACTGGCCACTGTGCTTTCCATAAAATGCTGTATTTTTAATGCAGCCGTCTTAAAATCATACTTAGTTACCTTGATATGGTTTTTCCTGATATGATCTATTCACATCTTTACTACAGAGAGGCACGTCCTTTCTTCTTTCCTTATCTTGGATTTCAATTCATTTCCAGTATTATTATTTTTTTATGATAATATTACCAGATCCTTTTTTTTTTTTTCTGAAGTACCTTTGTTGGCCCTGAGTGCTATCTGCAGGTCGTTAATCTCCAGTAATACGTACAGTAGAGCGGGCCGTGTGAAGCCTGTGAGGTGAAACCCGGAGGAAAATAGTCTGTAAAACACTCGTTGCTGCAGGGCAATAACTGAAGGTGATTTACCAGTGTATTTTTCCAACTCAAAGTAACACAATCGACCCGAACAATAAAAAGGCAAGAGGGACGACAATAGTCAAGTGAAAAATAGGCGAGGACTTGCATTCTTTTGATCAGACATCTGTTGCGTTTGGCTGCATTTGCCTCTATATTCTACAGAGACATAAATCAAACCATCTTATCCCTTCACCTCTGAGCTTCTGCTGGACTTGGTTTTCTCTCCCTCTCTCCACTCCACACTCACACCTTTTCTGTTTGTTTTTATTAAACAGTGTTTCTTCCCACCTCTTATTGTGTTAGTCCATCGCTGTATCATCTTCTGCATCTGATCCTCATTTTGATTTCCCAGTTTATGACACTGTTCCATTTATAATATAATTAAGCCTTCAACTGTAGGCTATATTGCAAATTATGGAGCAACGGATTGCATTTGCCAGGTTTGTGTTTACCTGTGGTGGTGCAGTAAGCATTTTCTCCATTTTAATTTTTAAGCTTGGTGATCTCACCCCGCTCCTTAACTGCATCTTTCCAAACCTCTCTCTCATTTGCCGAATCTGCCTGGAGGTCAGTCCCAGATGCTGCCGCCGCTGTCCTAGTGAATCAGACGCTAATTACACCCAGATTGCGAGCACAAATTGAATGAAAGAGGCAGCACAAATCTACCCCTGCACTTTTATGCCCCTTTTACACCTGGTATTAAATTGCGATTTTGTATCCAGATACTTTGTAATAAATGATGTGATCGTATCTTTGCTTTTGGACTTGGCACTTTTAGTGTCTTCTCATTACCCTCGTTCAAATTGGATGCGTTTTCCTCCGGAGCGAGAACTCCACGTGATGTGGTGGCAAATCAGCTCGTATAGGTGTCAAATAGTCCACCTCATTTAAGTCTGGCATGAATATGTATTTAGAGTAATTTTGAATGGAGTTTCACCACATGAAAGCACAGGTTTAACAGCACCGAGATACATTCAGGATGTAGACTCTGATCCAGTCAGCCAATCCAGTCAGGAATGCATTGTGACCACATTAAAGGAGTCATATTATGCCCCTTTTCCACAAATTAAAATAGCTCCCAGGTGTCTTAAAGACATGTCTGTGATATGCTGTGGTCAAAATACCCCAAAGATCAAACATCACAGCTCTCTTTTCATCTCAGAACATAACGGCTGGTTTCAGTGTCTGTCCCTTTAAATGCAAATCAGCCACTGCTTGCCCCGCCCCTTCTACTGGTACCAGGTAGGGGTGGGATTATGCAAATTTGAAAGCTAGTTACATCACTGGAAGACAACTGAGGGAACAGCTCGTAAAAAAACACATGGATTTCAACCTAGGGAGCCTGAACATTACAGATTTTTTTTGTCAATCCTCACATTTTGGGGGCCGGAAGGCAAGACAAACACCCAAATATACCTTTAAAAAGTGATATTTCCATAATATGTCCCCTTTTAAACACAATTATAAATATAATCATGTTATAAATCCACATCCAGCAACTACATGGGTGGAAATACATAATCACACACAACTGTTCCAAATCATAAGGATAGTAACTAAGCAGCTAGCCACCATTAGCCAACACAAAGCAGCCTTTTCTTCCTCCGCTTCAGAAAGCAAACACGGTTGATTTTTTTTTTTTCTTTTTTGACCAATGCAGTATACTATACTACAATACTAGTCATTTAGTTGTAGAATGTAGATTTATACCCTGTAAAGTTCTCTGGACAATGGAAGATCTTATCTTTGAGTTTTCACCTGCGACTTTTCTATTCATTTTCACGATCCTCATTGAAATCACATCTCTTCTCAACCTTCATGCAAGCACTTTGAGGCGGCAGTGAATCAGCTGCACGTTGAAGACAGTGCAAGCCAGAAGTGGTCACATGGATCCCACCATCACATTCTGATGACAATTTAATATCATGCGTAAGTGGGGTCTTTTTTTACACAATCAATCAGAGAAAGATGCAGAGATTGGAAGAAGCAGGGAGGTTAAGGAAGGACTGTGTGAGCCTCTGAGACGTATACAAATGTTCACGATGGTAGAATATTTAATTGATGTCCTAAGCTTTAAAAAATAGCTCATTACAGTTCCCTAAACTGTTTGGTATTCTGTTTGAATGAGGCATGCCACAACTAACTCTTGATGTCATTTGCTAGTGAACTAAGCCTTTGATCTCCTCCTACACACACACAAACACACACCAGTACTGTCCATCACCACACTCCTCTGCTCCCAGCTGCTGTTGCATATATTACTGTGTGTTTTAGTAATTATCTTGTGACTGTCGAGCTTATAAATGAGCCTCTCATCCATCTAATAAGGGTGGTAAACTGGCTGGGCCCCAGCACTCTGATTCCACCCTAATCAATTAACACCTTGTCTGAATCCATGCTGCCAGTATCTGTCCTGTCTGCGTTTAATATCTCTCCTTGTGTGAGAGTCGACTGATGCTGGCGGTCCACGCTGACCGACTCCGCTCCGTCTCCCTGATATATTGCGCTCCCGGGGAGAGGCAGCGTGTGGCGCCTGTGGAAGTGAGAGCGTAATAATCACAGGATGATTGTGAGATTAATTAGCTCCGTCTTGTCACTTGTCTTTGCCCGCAAAACGGTTGAAAAAACAAGGATGTTGTTGACAGAGCAGATTGCCACGAGGAAGAGATGACGGGAATAGCTGGCCGCCGTCCAGACGGCTCATAGGCTACAGCGTGTAAAGTGTGTGTGTGAATGCTTTGTATCAAAAACCTTCAGTGCTGTACTTGCATCAGTTATCGGTTTGTGTTGTATGTCCTCCACCTAGTGCCATGCTGTAGAGGATGGAAATGGATGGAAATAAAAAATAAAATGTGTCCACAGTCTACACAATGCTTAGGTAATGCTGCAGTGACTGGGACAGTACATTGGTTTTCCAACTTGTGTTCAATCCCTCAGAGATAGACTATAAATATTCCAAGTTTGAATCGATTACACCCTTTTTTCCCCATATGGTTTTAGAGCAAAGATTCTCAAGTGGGTTGTGGACCTGTTCTGGGTGGGTCGTGAAAAGCTATTAAAAAAATCCTAAATAAATAAAAAATAAAAGACATGCATGTTGGACTTTTGTTTTTGAAAAAACATATATTTTGACAGGCATGTGTCAGACACATGCATTGGTATAGTGTGGTAGCCATGGTAACCGCCATTTGGTTGTTCACTTAAGGTCACTCAAGGTAGAGTCTGGAGTTTTGTTTGTTGCAGTTTGTAAACAAAACATTCAAACTGGGCCGCTCCTCTCGGACTCAACTGTGAAGCCTCCTGCCTCTGACAGCAGCAGCAGTCAGGACCGCAAAGGAAAGGAAATACAGTCCGAGAGAAGCGCTGGAGCCATGGACCAATACCCGGCTGTCACCAACAATGGGAGCCTCCAGTGTTATGTTGTACCAAGCAGGAGAGCCGCTGGGAAGAGGGTGTTAGCGGCGGATTCTAACAGCTCCCGCTAGCCGAAGTTAGCATTGAGCTAGCTCACCACAACACCCCTCATACTTGTTACCACTCAAGGCTTTAGTTGTCGGTGATGTCCGGGTATCCATCCGCAACTCCAGCGCTTCACTCAGTTTTTTTTTCTCTTTGTGGCCCTGACTGCTGCTGCTGAGACTGAGAGATAGAGCAGCATCCCGGACAGCTAGTGCGCTAGCAGCCCTGAGCCCTCCTACTCTGCTGCACGTAGCTTCACCTGAGCTCCGTCATTGGCTGGAGAGAAAACACAGACTCTCTCACTCTCCACCCAGAAACGTCCACGTGCACAACAAAACAAAGCAAGACCAAAATACAGGCAGGGGGAGGAGGCTCTGCAGACACAGCCACCACCACACAGGACTAGAAGCCCATAGGTGATGATTAAGATGGATTTCATTTGTATAAGTCTAGCGTTTATTTTTGGGCAAAAAAACTCGGGACTCAACCTTTTAAGTTTATGTGGTTTGGAGATGAGAAAACATCTCATTATGGGTCTTTCTTTATTTTTTTGTATAGTTTTTATATTTATTTTTAACTTTTGTACAGTAGCTACATGCAGTTGTCATGGTTCTCCTCGGTTTCTTATTAATGTGCCCTGAAATGCACTTTGCACATGAAAGTACGTGTTAAAGTTGAAAATAAAGATAAACTTGTGTTTTCGAAGACTGTTATGGAAAAGTCAATTGGCTTGGTTTGAATCCTATAAAAGTGGGTCGTGACTTAACTCATTGAGTGCCAACCACGTAATTTCTCGTTTTTCGTTCCCATGCGTTGAGTGCCAAAAACGAAATTTTTCGTTTTTTGCTTTTTTTTTAAATTATGAAAATAGACACTTTAATACACATTATATGTAAATTTGGGGACTCTACGACGAGGAGAACTGAAATAGATGACGATCAAAGTCATATGACAGCTCATGATGTGGAAGTTTTTATCATAACTCAGCTTCTGCAAACGGAGTTCTGCATGCAGATGCAGCGCAGCTGCTCTGCTCTCACCTGCGCTGCTGCTCCAGCTGCTCGAGCTGCTCGGAGCCGAACAGGAAGCTCTCAGCCGACTGTCCCGCCCGGTCTTCATCTGGAGCAACACCGTGTCCTCCCCAAAGTCCTCCCGCGGTAAAATCTGATGGTCTCTGGACCAAAGCAGACCGCCGTCACCGACCCGTACCACAGAAGGACCGCGACCACCGGTGGGACCGGTGTTGCCGAGCCGCTGTGGCCGACAGACCCTCACGTTCCGCGGCGAGAGGCTGTGACACGGCACGGTGCGTCTGTGTTATTGTTGTTTAGTGGCGCCCCCCCCCGCCCCCGATGGTGGTTTTGTGAATAGAACAACAATTGTTGTGTATATTTATCTTATACGAGCCCTTTGATCCAGAAATGCGAGTGTGAGAAGAGCGACAGGCACAAACAGAGCACCTTTCATAAAAGACGCTCTATCTCCTTTTCTAGAAAAAAAGGAGGGATTTTGGTGAAACCCAGCCATGTTTAGCTTGACTTTTCTCAGGAACGGAGGCATGTAAAAACAAACGGTTTGTGGTCATTTGAAGCATAAAGTTTCACCTTTCAATTGAGCTACAGTATGTGTTGGTGGCAATAATATAGAATACACTATGGCTCTACATAAAAAGTCAAAAATGGTCTAAATTGCCGGTACACTTGACTAAAACTTTGGAAAGGAGCGCGGCACTCAATGAGTTAATGTTCATGGGAAAATGTGAGTCCCAGGGTGAGACCAGTTGAGAACCCCTGTTTTAGAGGACGCATCATTCCAACATAGAGGACTTTCAAAGTGTGTTTTCTTTTTATCCCTGTACGCATAAATATCAATGTGTTATATTTTTGCCCTATGAATAACAAAGGGCATGAAAAACACTGCTGTGTTCTCTATAAACTGAAACTTTTCGGGTCAGAAAGTCAAAACAGGTTGTTTTTTTTTTGACAGCTGATGAAAAACACCCCGACACACTGGCTGGAGGGGCCTTGACTTCAGAATGCTTTCAAGTTTCAAACAGTCCATTTCGGCGTGTTTGTCGGCAGTTTCTTCTTAAAAAGGAATACATTAAAGAATGTAAAAAAAAAAAAAAAAGATATGAAATAAAGAGTAAAGAAAAATTGAATTTCACTACATGCTTGCCCAGGAGGTCCTTTTGTTGCTCTGATTTCTTACTTCTTGTGTGTTGTGTCTGTGTGTGCCCGTTTACTGAAAAATGCCCTTTGCTTATTGTTTTTTTTCTTGGCTGTTTGACCTTCACTGTGTGTATGTTTGTGAAATATGAGTTTGACACTAGAGGTTGTTTTTACATCGGGGGCCGCTGGAGAAGAAAAGTTTCTCTGCCCTCACCTAAGTTGTATGTGTGACATCACTGAGTTCAGAGACCAATCAGTGTCCAACAGGCAACTTGGAGAATTGTGAAATGGAAACCGGAAGCTTCCACTGAGATTAGAGATTAGGTTATTTTGTTGTTACATACTCTTAAGGTTAGATTTTTATTTATTGTGGGGAAAAAAGTTAAAGCTATACTCCACTGAGGCGATCAGAACAGACATGATGGTCAGTCAGATGAGTATTGGACAGCTTGTGGAGCTGAACAGGCCTGTGACATTCAGATGAAACCTGTTGGTGTCAGGCCAGTGGAACCCACACATGAAGATGAGCCTGATCGGGGGTGTACATCTGAGGCAGGGACGAGCTGCCAGTTGTCTGTTTTTTTAGTGTGAATGATACAAAGCCACATCTACACCTGTACAAAGGTAGTTCAGGTTTATAGAGAGAATGTCACTTTATGACACTGTACTGCAGGGCTCGAGGCCAGGAGCACACTGGATCAGAGATGTAACTGTGGCGGCTGTGGAACGTGTTGAATTTAATCTCAGTTTGTGTTGATGGGTTGGAGTTGACACACTGCCTGCTGGACCTGGTGTAGTGACAAGTCAACACATCATTAACATGAATTCTGTGCTGTCACTGGAATGCTCATATAACTGTCAATGTATGTCTCTACGTATATTAATAACCAGAATCTTTATTGCATCTATTTAAATTGGAAACTATTTGTTTACATATTCAAAGCAGCCGTCTCTTTCCAGGGTTACCTAAACTAGCTGCCTAATCTTCTGCACACAATTGGTTGTTTTGTATGCACAGATGCAGGTCACTTTAATATTGTTCCTGTTGGTGTTAGAGATGCAGAATTTGAATGGTGAGATACACACAGACTTCCACATTGCAATGAAGCAAATGGTGTGTAATTGTTCTACAAATTCTGGAAGATTATTGTGCTGAGGTATCTTGTTTTAAATTTTAAAGGCCCCCTCCAACCATCCTCTTTAGTTATTTTAAAGCATTCTTAGTTGTCTTTAAATTGTGATTATTAAGTTTTTAGCCAAAATCACAAAACCTGTGCCATTTCCCAGGGCTCTCCTTCTGCAGAGCACCAGTAGCCCATTAGCAATGCTCCTCTGAGTGGTGGGCGGAGACGGCGCTGCTCTACACCCTCCCCCGTTCGGACGTTCTCTCGGTGAGAGACTATAGCGGACCCAAACAAGACTGTGGCGGGCCGCTAGACTGGCCATATACCGAGCTGTCCAGCCTTTCAGTTTTGAGCCATATGCAGAGCTTGGCGGAGCTTGTAAGCACAAGTGCCCCGCCCTGGGGTTGTGATGCGTCAACCCCAGTCTGCCTGAAACTGCCAGTTAACATCTGCTGTTGGTTCATAGCAATTTAAAGGCAGAATTTCAGAAATGCAATTTTACTTTTGTGCTGATATGTGCTTTAGCATCACGAAATCATGAAAAACCCAATTTTCATCGGAGGGGGTCTTTAATGCTCATGTTTACCTATAGATTCTCGCATTGACTTTGACGTGCGGGATCCGTGAACTTCCCCTTTTATAGACGGAGCCGCAACATATTTGGTCGCCTGTTGTGCTAGATTATGGTATTGAGTATAGAAAACTGCTGAACATTGTTCATACTTAACAGAGGTAAAACATGGAATAAAAGGACAATAAGAGGGCGAACATGGCGTCCACAGCAACACAATACAAATGTAATGACAGTCTCTCTGTAACGGTGTCCCAGTAACTGCTGGGGCAGTTTTATGTACTCATCACTGCAAATGCAATAATGTCACCCAACTGTCCTGATGATCAACATAATCATACACACACACACCGCAAAGGGGGCCTCTTAGGACAAACAAGAGGTCCTTGTTGGTGCTTGGAAACTAAAAACAATGAGTCTTACTCATCATCCATGTGATGAAGTGTTTTTCCTCTATCACTGGCAATTCCAGTTCAAACTGTCATATTACATCAGACGCCACATACCATACCAGCATCAGCACAAAATATGGCATATAAACTGAAGTGCACTTTATATACCATGCTGAATGACTATAACAACAACATCACACAGCACCTACAGGTACTTTTAATACCTTTCTTACCGTTCAAACTCTTTTTTTATATAATCCTGGACAGTGACATACTGTATGTTGCTGGCTGAAGCACTTCTTCTCTCCTCTTTGTAATAGCACAGTTCCCCTTAGGCAGCAAAAACCAATCTTGACTGGGATCACATTGTGGGACACTAAGCAGTGTTGAGTGGAGTCAATACCTGGCAGAGATATAACTAGACCTCAGCCCTAAAGAGAAATAGGAGCACATTAGATTGTCGCTACTGATGTATTCTCTCCAAGGGTCATTGGATTCATGTGCAGGAGTGTGTTTGGACTCAGGGGTTTGGTACAAGCACCTGCTGAAGGTAAGGTACTGTAATTGAGTATAAAACATGTTTTATATGGGTTTTGTTAACACTTGTGAAGTAGTCTCAGTTTAACAACTTCAAAAAGGGAGGAACACAACTCATTTTAGATGAAGAGACTGTAAGGATGATTTGGTTCAGTACAGACATAAATATTCATTTTGTTCAATAAAAATAGCTGGAATAAAACTTCCTCTTTTTTCAAAATTTAATTTATATGTGAAGCCCATATTTACAGTACAGTTCTGGTTTGATATTCTTCATAAACTCCCTATAAACAGTTTATCCAACTGGTAAAATACAGACGAGGCCAGAGGAGGCAATGAAAATGTCCATACGCTCGTCTGAGTCACCCTCAATTATTTCCATTTGTTCACAGCAATTAAGCTTTGGCAGCAGCACTGAGTGATTTTTGGCCCCCCTTTTTTTTTTAAAGTTTTGGCCCAGTTTTTTGTCTTTCAGGCAACGTGGAGGTTGTTGTTGTTTCTCAGAGATTTTCAGACCGGGTAGCTTTTTGGGATGCGAGGCGAACGACACTGTGTGAAAGTTGAAAGGGTCGGGTTCATGCTGGCACGTTAAACACAATGAGAAGTTAGTTATTGTAGTTTGGCCAGCTGATTTGGCCCACTTAGCGACAGCTGCAGCGGCAGCAGTGGCTGTGACACGCAGCTCATGGGGGCAGTCAGAGCAGAAAATGAAGCAATTTTTGATACATGGAGCATTACAGCCTGAAACAACAGGAGCTCAGCCAGCCATCCATGGAATCAAGTGCCACCGTGCCAGCAGAGGTGTTTTTTTATTTAAAATGAAAATTTGATCTAGAAATATGTAAACGTAGAAAATATAAGATAAAAAAACAGACTGAGTTGGAAATGTAGATGTATTGATAAAACAAATATTGAATAAATCATAACACACACACACACACACACCTCGTCTCAACTGAGGAGAGAAAACAGCCGCAGACCAAGAGCATCAGATCTGTGTGGATTGATAAGGAGCCTCATCATGTGGTTGCAGCCGCCTCCTCTGTGAGGATTTAATGGCACCCAACTGAGGAATCATGGCCCATGGCTGTTTCCTCAATGAATCAACTGTTAACACTCATATTTGCCCCAAGGTAGTGGATAGAGACTTATATCAATTTGCATTTTTTCAGAGTTTCTTGAAATCCGCTTGATATTTGTGCTAAATATAGATGGAAACCTTGCTGGTGTTTGATTTACAGAGAAGTACTTGCTTTGATGGAGCATTGTTGGACTTCCCCTTACTGCCGAGTATCATTGCTGCCTGAGGAATAAGGACCTGAAGCTCCATAATCTCTTTATTGACAGTTCATATTCTTTGTAGTGAACATGGAAAAATAACATGTCATAAAGTGTAAGGATCTATCAAGGAGACTAGTGGTGACTTGAGGTTTAGCACATTAATAATACAGCAATTTACATAACCAAGCATTTTATGTGTTGTTATACTACAGTACCATTATTTTTCCCATAAAGCCCATCATAATGTGTATAGGTGTCTATGAATGCTGCTTTACTTTCATTTACACATCCCAGTATAGCCTACCACACACTAACAATTATTTGTTTGTTTTTCTTTTCTTTTCTTTCCTTTTTTTTCTTTTCTTTTCGAGCAGTTAAGTGTTCATGAGTTATAACAAACCGATGGGAAAATTCATTAATATTAAATTTAACAAAGTTAAGTTTTCCTCCACCAAACGGAACTGAAAATAGTCTGCATCAATCATTTAGTGAAATCTAAAATGTAGGAACTGACAGAACATACAACTTTAAACCGTTTAACAAAAATATAAATGTACTTTCTATATCCAACATTCACTTGTTGCTGGATTCCTCTGTGTGTTGGTCAGGATTCACCAATGTTGCCAGACATCTTATGTGCTTGACATTGACTTCGTAACCTCAGATAATCGTGTTGAAGTCTGCTTCTATAAACACCAAAGAGTGTCTGATAACAGCAGAAAAAAAAGGCTACACAATCTCATTAGATCAGGAATCTTCAGACTTAGACACAGACTTCAGCAGCAACTGTTGCACTAATGCTTGTCTTTTTAAAAGTAATATGTGACTTCTCTTTGTTAGGAATTCCGCTCACAGTCACAAGGATCTTTTTTAGGTTGGCGCGGAAAGTTTCTGCCACTAATTTAACAAGTGACAACATTAAAAGAATTCTAAGCCCACAAAGTTTTAGTAAATAACTTCCACTCATCCAAACATTTTGTGGGTAGAAGCCGAGCACAGTTAGACACACATACAGTACACACACTGCCGGATTTACTAAAGGTTTGCGTGTATTAAAACGTGAGCAAACGTGATTGCACGCGCAAACACACGTGGAACCTGATCTACTAACCGGACGCACCGAGGACTGCGTCTCTCAAATGGGCAAAATAGCACGTGCAATCCATTTAGCGTGTTTGCCTTGATGAATATGTAAATATGGGTGTTTCTGCCAGAACGTGCAAAATGCTGGGAGGAGTAGATGCAAATCGATTTATTTAGCGCAGGCAATGTGATCTACCAAACCAGGAAGAGATTGCGGTGGCTGTTTTTGCGTCTTTATTTACCACGTCTGAAAACCATGTACTAACTGATACAACTTTGCCAAAACGTATGCGTTTATTTATTTGATACCTGTCAGAGCCCCATGATCTTACATCTCTGCATTTCCTCACGTCTGGGTAATTCTGTAACAGTTTTTCAGCCGTGTTAAAAGTCTTTTATGTGCCGTCTGTCCTGCAGTGCGCTCCTCTCCTCTCCTCTCCTCTCCTCCCTCTCCAGTACCTGGCTGCTCAGCTCCGTCTCTCAGTCCCGGTCCCGGACTGAGACACATCACCGCTGCCTTCACGTCTTTGATCCCTCTGGTCAGTGGTCAGAGCGTTTAGATCCGTGTGTCCCACCTGAGCTCTCTATTAATCCACTGGATCATGGGCGGCACACACACACACACATGTTATAGGTGTGTGATTGTCGCTGCAGCTGCTCCCTGTTCGTCACTATATGAGGAGTTGGGCCCTGTAGCGATTTGTGTTTATTAATCTAAACAGAGCGCGAGAGAGATGAACACACACATGCTGTCATTGTAGCCTATGCATCGGATCAAATGTCATTCTGTCCCTTCATCCGTCCAGCTCTCTGTCCACTCTCTCCATGGCGGAAACGATTACCACGCGCAAAACCCTCATTTACATATTGCGGTTTGCAGGTGTTTTCATTTAGCGGGTTACTCTTAGTAGATCAGCTGTTTTGCGTGCACTAACCAAACACGCAATATTTTAGCGGGTGCAAACAATTTAGCGCCCGTTATCTGGGACCTTAGTAAATCCGGTCCACAGTGTTAGATCATTAAAGGTGTCAGATTTAGTGATCCTGACTGTAACGGCTATCGGCTCCAGCGGACAGTAAATGAAAGGACCCGGGGTCAGAACCAATGATCTGGTCGTCATTTGCGGCGTGTCTGTTTGGTCTCTGGTCCCATCTCCGATGTGCTTCTTGCACTTTGCCAGGAAGGAGGTCAGCCAGGGTTACCAGATACCCAATTTTTTTTCCCTCCACTGAACTAACTTACCACAACATCCACAGGAGAGCAGATTGGAAAAACCCAGCTCTCTGGGATAAGCTGACCTTTGGCACATGCTGCTTATCTCATCACACTCCTAGCTAAAAAAAAAAACTCTCTCAAGACAACTTTCTCTATTAAGGAACATGAAAGGAAAGTTGAAATGTTGGAATATGTTGAAATCACAGAATGAGGTTTCTTCAACAGACCTCTTTAGAATAGATAAGTCTCTCTGTGAACTTGACACAGATGCTCCTGTGGGCTTCTCTCTGCAGTGTGGAAAGCCTTTTAAGTTCCTGGCAAATGTATATCTTCCCAGTTCTCAGTGTGATATATCAGTCAATATAGCCTCCCTTCTTGATACTATATAGACTTATTACAGGCAGATTATTTACACAGCAAGTCACACACGGCCCCAATAAAAAAGGTATTATACAAGTACAGCCCAGGGGAAACACTGCAGCCGGGAAGCAAAATACAGCTTTCTGAAAACCCAACAACCACCCTGTAATAAGTGTATCATTTTTATGTAATAAAGTGATCAAATTATTTTAGGGTAAAGCAAAATCATATAATTTGCTCATGTTTCAATTCCATGAATTATGACATATCTGTTTTTCCTATAGGTGATTAACAGTGAGTCTGGATATACACATTTTAAAGGAGACATGTCATGCCCCTTTTCCACAAATTAAAATAGTTCCCAGGGGTCTTAAAGACATATCTGTGACATGCTTCAGTCAAAATATCCCAAGGATCACAGCTATTTTTTCATCCACTAAAAACAGCCCTGTTCAGAACGGCTGGTTTCAGTGCCTGTCCCTTTAAATGCAAATGAACCACTGCATGCCCCGCCTACCGGTACTCGCAGGTATGGGTGGTATTATGCAAATTTGAAAATTAATGACATCATTGTCAGACAACCGAGGGAACAGCTCATAAAACCACATGGATTTCACCCTCGGGGAGCCTGAAAATTACAGATTTTTTGGCAGTTCTCACATTTTGGGGGGCCAGAGGGCAAGACAAACACCCAAGCCTTCAAAAAGTGATATTGCATAATATGTCCCCTTTAATGGATCATTAGCTGTACGATATAACACATTTATAACACTATTGTCTTCCTCACAGACCAATGTAATAACTCCCAGCCACATAGTGCTGCATGTCTTCCACTAGCTACAGTACCAATTGAACTGCTGTGGTGATGGTTTGAAGAACCCACTGGCAGGAAACAGGATACAGACAACAGCTCTCAACATTCCCAAGCATCACACTTTGATCTCCAACCATCCATTCCCAGAGGCCCGATGGCATCAGTGTTCCAACCACAGCCTGTGTCTGATGGTCAAACACTGCCTTTCCCAAACCAACAAACTGACCGGGGTACTCATTTCACACAGCTGTTGGCCAGATGTGTGGATCCCCATGTTTGCCCATTTGGAGGCACCTTCCTTTTGCTGTGTAACACAGCCAGGCAACAGTCTGAATGACCTCGCCTCTTTGTGACATAACACATCTATTTAGTTTCTCTCAAGACCTGTTTTAAACTATGTAAAACAAAATACTCAGCTATGATTAATATTTTGTTTAACATGGTTTTCCCATATAAAGGGAGCAACACTGCTGCTGCACTACATTTTCTGGTGAGAGAGCATCAAGGTGGTGAGAGAAGGAAACATCAGAGAGACTCTGCCACTTGGTGCTGTTACAGCAGAACCATCCTGATTAAACAGTAGCAGCTGCCTTAAAAAAAAAAAAAACCGCAGACCAAAGCATCTGTGGTTAGGTGACATCACTCAGAGCAGAAGGGCAAACTCTGACAGTCTGACAGCATAAAAGGAGTCAATCACCTTTTCAGCCCGGTTAAAGAAACAACCTCCATTTACAAACTCACTTTGCACAAAGTTTTTTGCGGGGCTGAAAAATCTTACTTCTGTAATATACAACCAGGAACTGTTTTGTGTCTATTTGGGACATATGACGCTTTGTGAATATGTATGAGACTGTCATAAGTTCACTGCAGTTGTGTTAACTCATAGTTTTGTTGTTTTCTTTCTTCATCACATCATATAGACATGTTAACAAGTACAGCTGATTTTCATTGATGGGGTCTTTAAAGGGGACATATTATGGATATATCACTTTTGAAGGCTCTTTAACATATATTTGGGTATTTGTCTTGCCTTCTGGCCCCCAAAATGTGAGAATTGACACAAGAATCTGTAATTTTCAGGCTCCCAGTTGAAATCCACGTGGTTTTATGAGCTGTTCCCTCCGTTGTCTTTCAATTATGTAACTAGTTTTTGAATTTGCATAACCCCACCCTACCTGGTACCAGTAGAAGGGGTGGGGTGGGGCAAGCAGTGGTTCATTTGCATTTAAAGGGACAGGCACTGAAACCAGCCGTTCTGAATAGAGATGGGATTTATGGCTCTTTGAGGGGAGCCGGATCTTGGTGAGCCGTTCCTTTCAAAGAGCCGTTCAAAAAACTGGCTCATTTGACTGATTTTTATAGTTTTTAAGTTAATCACTGGAAGGTATGATGGGGTGAGACTTGGAACAAAATAATATAAAATTAGATATCCCACCAATATCTTATTTTAAATTATTTCAAAAATATTGATAATAACCTCATTTGATATCTATGGACTAGATTTTAAAGTCTGAAATGGATTCATTGTAAATATTTTTAAAAAAGAAAAAAAAGAACGGTTCCCAGCTGCGACTCGGTTCCCATCGTTCATGTTAACGAGCCGTTCAATAGAATCGGTTCGTTCGTGAACGTCACAACACTAGTTCTGAACAGGGCTGTTTTGAGAGGATGAAAAGAGCTGTTATGTTTGATCCTTGGGGTATTTTGACCAAAGCACGTCACAGACATGTCTTTAAGACACCTGAGAACTATTTTAATTTGTGGAAAGGGGGCAGAATATGTCTCCTTTAATAGGTGGGGTGATAGTACAGCACAGAGGCCTCTTTATGCTGAAGTGTGTGTGTGTGACACTGTCTAAATGCCTTTTAAACCATATTTCAGATTACAAAATAAGGGAGGGAGCAGGGGCGGAGCTACGGGGTGGCCACCCCTGACCACTCTCTGGCCACCCCACTGGCCACCCCCATGGCTGGGGCATAATTTGACAAAAAACGGCTCTGCGCGCGGAACTTTAGTTCCGCCCTACCGTCGTTTGCGCACGGACGCATTTTACTGCAGCACACAACAAACTTACCGCGGCAGCAGAGCAGAGGAGCAGAGCAGAGCTGTACTGCGAAGGAGGTTCAACATGGCCAGGCTTTGTGTTCATCTCAACAAAACCTCAAGTCCCGGCCCGGGTTAACACAGTACTACGAAGCTGGTTATCAATTTGGTTTGTTAAAGGGACAGTATGGGACTTTATTGGCTTTTTATTGACAAAAATCAAATATCGCTTTCATAAATACGTATTTCACTGAAGTGGAATCGCGCCCGCATACAAACGAGCGCTTTCTCGTACCTTAGAATGAGTCGTTACAAACATACAGGGGGGGGTTCACCGAACCTTCTCTGCCATGTTGAATCGCCATGTTTTACGTTCAGTGTCACCGTGGCTGTAAGTAACCACAAACTCGGGCCGCCGGAGCTTCTCGGCTCGGGGAGAAAGTTTTCCAGACAGCGCCTGTTAAAACTGTCACCACCGTGTAGGCTAGTGTGAGGAAGGACGGAGGCACTGGTGTTGCCATCAGGTGCAGTCAGACACCTGAATGACGCCGTGAGTTAGAGTTCTCAACGGGCCGGGCCGGCCCGACCGGCCCGACGGGACCCGTGGGTTCGGGCCGGGTTCGGTCCGAAAATATAAGCAAGTGACTCGGGTCGGGTCGGACCTCAGGTGTAGTGAAAAAAAAAAAAACATTTATAAATCATTGCTGCTGCGTGCAACGTGCATCATGGAGAGGGGCGGGGCCAGACCTGACGCCGCTGCGTGCACGCTTTCAGCCTGGAGAGAAAGATGGAGTTGGTGAAAAGTAAACTTGCCGCAGGTGAATTCACCGTTGCTACTAAAGGAGTGGGAAAATCAGAGGTCTGGAAAGTGTTTGGAGTGGTGCTGGATGCTGATGGAAATTCTACAGGTTTTGTGCAATGCTCAAAATGCAAGGTGCTGATGAAATACGACAGCAAAAAAACAGGGACATCCAGCCTGAGCCGCCATACATTAAACTGTGGGCAATCGACCACCACCACGACGCAGCAGCAGCAGTCAATGACGAAGTTCCTGGCCAAAAATGTCCCCCTTAAAACAAAACAGGCAGTAACAAAGAAGTGTGTTTACATGTGCGCCAAGGACATTAGGCCATTTTATTTTGTTCAAGGAGAGGGCTTCTTAGAACTTGCACAGGAACTCATAAATGTTGGTGCAACACACGGAAGAGTTGCTGCAACCTCTGTCCTCCCATCTCCCAACACAGTAGCAACACACTGTCGGGATTTGGCAGAGGAAAAAAGAGAAGAGTTTGCGAAGCAGGTGAAAGAGATCCTGAACAAAGGAGGAAAAGTGGGAATGTCTACAGATATGTGGACAGATGACTTTAGAAAGGTTCACTATCTGTCAATAACGTGCCACTATGTTACAGAAGATTTTGAACTAATCGGCAAGAATCTGACCACGGCACAGTTTCCCGTGGATGAGAAAAAAACGGGCGATAACATCAAGAGAGAGCTGGTCAAGCTCTTGGTCACCAAGTTCGGGTTCGACCCACTGTCTTTAAAAGACATTGTTTGGGTTACAGACCAGGGAGCAAATGTAGTTAATGCTCTCAGGTCATACATGAGACATGACTGCATGGACCACGTCCTCAACACTGTCCTTCGCCATGGACTTGATAATGACGCACTGATGCAGGTGGCCCCTGATTTCGCTGAAACAGTGACGGCAGCAAAGGCGCTTGTCAGGTAAAGTAGAAATGTTTTACTCTTATAATATTATTAGTATCCTATTAATCCATCATTTCCCCATTAGTAAATTATTTATAGCCTAGGTTATAATCTGAGTCTTTAGTTTGTGTTTGATTAGCCTATCACTACTCATTTGTGTAACAGTGGCACGCTCTCTTATTGTCTCTACAGATATGTAAAGCAGTCGGGAATGACAGCGCAGCTCTCAAAGACCATCCTGCAGATGGTAGATACACGCTTCAGCACTGTATATTTGACCCTTAAATCTATCAGTGACATTTACGCGGAGCTGCAGGACAAACTGGAAGTGCGTGGAGAGAGTGACAGGATTGACAAAATAACCCCCGACACTTTGGGCATGCTGGTGTCATTTTTGCAGCCCTTTTATGGTGCTCAGCGTGAACTGGAGGGGGATAAATATCCCACACTGCATCTTGTGCTCCTATGGATAGAGCGACTCCGACACCACTGCCAGCAAAATGCCAATGATACTGCCCAGCTGGCGGCTGTGCGTCAACGCCATGCGCACTGGTTGCAGGAAAAAATGTCCAAATCTGTCACTGATCTCCACAAAGCTGCAACATTCCTGTGGCCTAAATTTAACCAGTTGCGGATGCTGCCCGCTGACCAAAGGGTAAATGTCCAGCAATATGTTAAGTCCCGCCTGTCAGCTGCGCAGCAACCGGTACCTGAGGACCCAGGTGAAGCGAGCCAGGAGACGAGTGCTTCGACGTCGGCAGCAGCACTGGTGCCACTGCCGGCACGCGCCGCAAAGAAAACACAGCGGTTTGATGAATGGGAAAATGTATTCGGACAGACCGAAGCAGAAGAGGATGAGGTGGACAGTTACATCCGGCAAAGGCCTACAATTCTGACTGGGGTCATCCCTATGTTCCCACAGCCCTATGTTCCCTCAGCCCTATGTTCCCTCATTTCTAACTTTTGTCGTCACTGAAAATTAGGCCCTATGTTCCCTCAGCCCTATGTTCCCTCATTTCTAACTTTTGTTGTCACTGAAAATTAGGCCCTATTCCCACAGCCCTTTGGTCCCACCATTGGTTGGGTTTAGGCAATGAAGAAAGGAGTTGGTTAAGTTTAGTAAAAAGATCAGGTAGAGGCTAGACAGGCCAGATAGACAGAGTCCAGATAGGTAGAGAGAGTCCAGAGGGAACATAGGGCTGAGGGAACATAGGGCTGAGGGAACATAGGCACGCTCCCATTCTGACTGACGATCGGGACCTGCTGGGCTGGTGGAAGACCAACAGCAGCGTGTATCCCAAACTGGCTCAGCTGGCACGGCAGGTTCTCTGTGTGCCAGCCAGCAGCAGCAGCAGCGAGAGGGTGTTCAGTGTGGCTGGCCGTACCATTGAAGAGAGGAGAACACGCCTCAGTCCATCCACTGTGGACGCACTGCTGTTCCTCCACGATGCCTTGTAAGTGGCTATACGATTATATTTGTAGGCTATTTTGATTCAAAATTCTAATGTGAGGTGTGAAAAGTAGCCCGCCCTCTGGGTACATGTTTGAGTTCTTTTTATTTATTATTGTGTGAGGATTTTATTTAATTTTTATTTAAGGCATATTTATATATTTATACATTCAAAGTTAGAGTTTAGTGTTTCAGGAGTAGTTTGTATTGTTAAATGGCTAGACCATTCAAAAGGTTTTAATCGTTAAATCTATTATTAATGTGCTTTATAAGCTCAGAATACGTTTTGCCTGTTTCAATTTTAGTGTTAACTTTATTTATGTTTGTGGAGATTTTATTTACTTTTTATACAAAGTGATAAAGTTAAAGTGTATTTCGGTTGCTTGTATTGTTAAAGGCGAACAAATAAAGGTTGATTTGAATTCCCATCTGCTCACTGGTCATGTATGAGAAAGAGAAAAAAAAAAAACGGGGGGGGGGGCGGGGGGCGTGCGTCGGGCCGCGGGCCGGGTTCGGACAGATAATTAATGACGGTGTCTCGGGCTCGGTCGGGTCCGGGCTTAATAACCCGCGGGCCGGGTCGGTTCGGGTTGTAATTTTCAGGCCCGTTGAGAACTCTACCGTGAGTGACGCCGTCGGCAAACCGACTGGATGTTATTTTACTCGACGAGAGAAAGCCGGTAAAACGTGGGTCAGGTAAACAATACGACATCGCCATGACAACATATTGTCACGCCTGTATTGTTTTGCCTCGTGCTGGCGGACCGTTTGTTTACATAGAGGCTTGTTTATCCTGATACATGCAGCGTGTGTTGTTTTTCTGACTTCTGCCCGAGTTTACGTAAACGCAACAGCAAGAATACGTGCCGACATGCAACCGCACCGCTAGATGGGGGTAAATGTCACATATTGTCCCTTTAAGTCCGGCTCTCAGCTTTATGATCTGTGCATGTTCACATCAAAGGGGGCGTTTGGCGTCATATGATTCAACTTCCGCACGAAATTGATCCACAACGGGCTGATTTCAGCCAAGAGGAGTGCAATTGTTTTAATGGAGAGAGTGTGAGTGATATAAAAAAAAAGCACGATCGCAGCCTGAAGCAACAGTGTTGCTGCAAATATGACAAGAGAGGAGGTTGCTTTTTATTTTTCTGACAGCTCTTGCGCTACTTTTAAATATGAAGCTTTATCCATTTAAACTAAATAAACTAGAGCAACATCAACTGTCATTTTAAATTGTGTTTTATATTGTTATTTCACTGATCGCAATTATAACGCAAGTGTGTGTTTTATTGGAAGCGAGGCTGAATAGGCTACAGTGGGTTTTTTTTAGGTGCTGCACTACAAGCAAATCTCACATTGTCTCTGTACAAAGACAACAAAGACCTTCTAAAATGTGAAAACAGCGGAGACTTATTCAAGATTTGCGTTTGGGCAACACTGATAACAGGCGAAACATTGGAATGAATTTATTCATGGCCACATTAAGTGAAATTATTAACTTTACCGATTATCCATCTGATTGTCTGTACTGCTGCGTGCGCACAACTTCTTTCAGTGGTGACCATATACTGTATATAAAGGTGGTGACTGACTGTATATAAAATAAAATATATGCTATAGCCTAATAATGAGCCCCTGACGCTCGGCTCAACGGGTTAGGAGGCGGAGACAACTCTCGGTGGAGACGCTCAGAGAGAAAGTCAACAGCAGCTGATCTCTCGCTCAGTACAAACGCTCCGTTCTGATCCAGCTCCACTGGACTTTCAAAGTAAAGGTGACGCCAGCTGTAAATGAGTTAAAATACTGAAACAGCGGCGCCTTTATGGCTGGTTTTATGATTAAACTCTGAACATAACCTGGTCGGGACCAGGTTATGAGCTAAGCATAAGTTACCATGGAGATCTAGCCGGGTTAAAAGAGAGCCTATGACTGGAATCCTTATGTTGACCCAATTTGCTGGCCATTATTTGTGTGTGTTTATACTGTAGCTTGATCAGGCTATAATAAAACTACTGTTTCTCAAATTATGTCTGTGTATTCCTGATACACCAACAGAATGAGCTCATAGTGATCACTACAAGCGGAGCTGATCATCTCCCGAATCCTCTCATCACAGTACGCTGTGCAGTTGTCTGTATATTGTGCTACATTTGTATAGTGTAAGCATCTTTGTTACTTTACTTGCAGGAATAAGAAAAAAGTTAGATACACTGAATATTAGTTGATCTTTTCCATCATTACCTGCGTTCTAAATATTATGGAGGTGTGTGGTTTACAGCAGGTGACCTAAATATCGCTATATTTTACAGTGAGACATTGCCACCCCATAATGATCACATGACCATCCTGGCCACCCCACAGAAAATTTCCTGGCTCCGCCACTGGGAGGGAGTGCATCCAATATTATGTAAAGCTAAAACACACAAATCAACAACCATGCCTTCTTTCCACACTAACTAGCTATCACTTTCTCTTTATGCAACGGCATGACTGCTTTGAAACAGAGATGGGCAGTGTGCACTTTTACTCCCTTTTTGTACAATCCAGCATGTCAAAACTACTAAGACATGCAAAAGACTTAGGATTCTGCTCCGGGAAGCAGGAAGAGGAGGCTCTGATGGCAGGCTTTTCACCTCGCCTTCAAGTGTGGCTTTTCAAAACAGGTGTTGGAGCTTTTGCCTTTAGGCATTGTCAGACTGCGACGACTTGTGACTGAGTTCACTTGAGGCATTCTTCTGCCCTAACAACATCATGCTGCTTCCACTTTTTCTTATGAGAGAAAACAGTCATTATTTGCACAGCACCAAGAGGTTCTTGTCAGGTCACTCTAAAACGTAAGTCACTTTAGGCATCTGAGTAAAAAAAAAAGCAGTGCTGTCATTTTTTCTGGTGAGGACAGTGTCTAAATGAAATGAAACAACAAGTCAAAGCCTCACAGGCACAGACATGGGCACATCACGGGCACTGTGATACAGTTAAAACCCCTACAGCTGCTTTTGATACGACCTCGTCTCTGCTCTCTTCTCTTTACACTACACAAATTCACTGGATAATAAAACACTATGCATGCATACTGTTGAGAAAATAACCAGGCCCTTTGTGCCATCATAATAACATACTGAGCACATGTAATCTTATAACTCTAAGGTTTAGAATGGCTAGATTTTAAAATGTGGTGTTTAAACCATCCAAAAAGGAGGATAAAGCCAGTTTTAAGAAAAAGTGCATGTTTTTAAAAGACTTAAAAGGATGAAGCTTCAAATGTAAGTTTGAAATATTTTGTATGCAACATATCAAATATATTGTCCAGGATTTGTGAAGCTTTTATTCGGGTGCCCCTGGTTTCAAAAGTAAAAGTATTCATTCAAAAATGTTCAATAATCTAACAGAAAATGTTGTGTGACTGATTGAAGGAGCACCTGTTCAGCTTGAATCGGTGTGACACAATTCAGTTGGTATTCTGAATGATTAACAACTGCTTTACAAAAGCTCTGGGTCTTTGATAAAAAGATAATCAAAAACAGGAAAGGACTCGCAACACTGTATGAGCTCCCCAAAGTACAAAAATTTATTAGAGGACTATAAAAAAGACAACGTTTCGAGCAGTGCGCTCTTCGTCAGGTCAATCAAGACAAATGCTTACAGGTGTTCATTAAGTAGATACACAGGATCCACCCATGGGCGTGGGTGAATGAAACACCACCAGGTCTGACAATTAGTTGACGACATGGTCAGTAAATACAGTGTAAAATAATACATAGACACATGTCGACCATTTTTAAATAAAATTAAGCAAACATATGCAAAATGATAAGAATCCAAAAGAAAAATGACTCGAGTAAACACAAACAAAACACACCTCTTATCTATTCCCACACAGAGGAAAAAAGAAGAGGGAAATATATGCCGGGCACCCCAGACCCCTTAAAATTGATGTATTATAAAGATGTATTAATTGAAGCAGGGAACTTTGTTGTGTATATATTTCCCTCTTCTTTTTTCCTCTGTGTGGGAATAGATAAGAGGTGTGTTTTGTTTGTGTTTACTCGAGTCATTTTTCTTTTGGATTCTTATCATTTTAAGGGGTCTGGGGTGCCCGGAATAATAATTATTCCGGGCACCCCAGACCCCTTAAAATTGATGTATTATAAAGATGTATTAATTGAAGCAGGGAACTTTGTTGTGTATATATTTCCCTCTTCTTTTTTCCTCTGTGTGGGAATAGATAAGAGGTGTGTTTTGTTTGTGTTTACTCGAGTCATTTTTCTTTTGGATTCTTATCATCTTGCATATGTTTGCTTAATTTTATTTAAAAATGGTCGACATGTGTCTATGTATTATTTTACACTGTATTTACTGACCATGTCGTCAACTACTTGTCAGACCTGGTGGTGTTTCATTCACCCACGCCCATGGGTGGATCCTGTGTATCTACTTAATGAACACCTGTAAGCATTTGTCTTGATTGACCTGACGAAGAGCGCACTGCTCGAAACGTTGTCTTTTTTATAGTCCTCTAATAAATTTTTGTACTTTGGGGAGCTCATACAGTGTTGCGAGTCCTTTCCTGTTTTTGATTATCGTTTCCTTGGACTCAGCACCTGGCTGCATTTCTGGATGTGCGCGAGCCTTCTTTTTGTTCATGTGTTTCTTTGATAAAAAGGCCAAAAGATACAATTGTGTATACATAATTCTCAAATTGCATTTTATAAAGAAACATTCAATCATGGAGGTCTGAGACCACTGAACACTAAGTCAGCTTTAGATTACAGAGAAAACTGGAAACATAATGTGGAGATAAAATCAGTTTGTGCCAATGATGATAGCATTCACAAGTTATGTTTTGTATGTTATGTTTTAATTACCTATACACCTTTACTCTGATTGGCTTTCTGATAGCATTGGCACAGAGGCTCATGAGTGTTGTAGTGTTTGGCTTACAAAATATGATTTAAAAATGAAAATAAAATAGATGAAAAAACTATTAACCTTTAGTGTTGTTAAAGATTTCTTTGTTAAGTAACATTAAGTTGAATGATGAGAGCCTTTGCTATTGGAATATTGAATGTAACCAAATGGCCCCTCCTAATTCGCTGCTCGGTTCTGGATGTAAATGTGTCATATATGTTTCATATTTCCTTTCCATGTCTAAACCACCTTAAAATGTCCATCAGTAGCTGCATATTACCAAAGGAACATTATTTGCATTCTTGGTAAACACAGTTAGATGTATTGTTAAAGTGTCTTAAACAAGGGGGCAGTTGTCGGTCTGAGAAGTGAAGCTCACTTCCGCGTTCAAAAAACTGCAATCCCCTCGGATTCCTCTGGGGGCTGGTGTCAGAAGGGAGCATTCCCCATAGACCCCCATGTTAAAATCGCCGACTTTACATCCTCAGTAAACATGTTAAAAGCCTGGTGTCAGAACGTTTTTTCGTCTCAATCGATAGTTTCTACCCCAGCACACACTCTGAGGGGGGTGAATTTTTTTTTAACTCTACAGTTTTACTGTTATTAGGTTAAGATTCTGGCCAATCAGGGCGCGGAAACGTTGAGTGACAGGTCCGAGCAGCTCCATGGACAGGCTGCTTCGAGGCCAGTGGGCGGGTTCTCGACCGGCCAATCCAACATGGCGCTGTTCAGGCCGCCATATTTGAGTCACAAAAACGACTCCCCAAAACCAATGGGTGACGTCATGGACGCTACGTCCATTCTTTTTACAGTCTATGGTCTTAAACCAACTGTAAATGTAATTAGTTACATTTTCCATAAAGACAATTAAATAAAACAAAACTCAATGGCGTGTCTGCACTGGGAGCATTAGACGAATGAAAATACCTTCCTGTAAATGCATTACCTTGCTGTTTAAGTCCTCAATCACTGCACTTATCCTCCCGATCTTCCTATCAGACAAATTTGAAAAGTGCATAGCTTATCCAACTCCTCTTGCAGGGATTTGTTGCTGTTTGGCAGTAGCACGGTGCTGATTCCCTTAAGCCTCAAAAGCACTGCAGGAATTTATCTCCATTAAGAAACAGGATTAAAAGGCATGGTGGTTCAAGGGGTTTTCCACAGCAGGCTTGGTACCACGAGGTTCTTCTACAGTGGGGCGAACACAGCACTCTCACTCACTGTCCAGTTATTAAATGGTCTAAGATAAATGGTGATTACTTTGCCTTCAAAGACCCTTTTGTTAGTGTCAGTGAACGGCCATTATCTAGTGACTTGATTTCAGCATCATTTGGAGAAGAAATATGCTCTGTGCAGTTAGTCCCAGATAGCTCCACACTGGGCTTCTATTGGTTCAGCTGTAGTGCTTTTCACTGGAGATTCTAGTAAGGTTAATGGGATAGTTCAACATTTCGGCAAATTGGCCCATTCCCATAATCCCTATAGTTCAGGGAGTGGGTTCGTTACCTTTAATTGTCGGTGCAAGCTATTTTTAGAACGGCGGGACAGAGCCGCGAGCTGCTCAGAGCTACGCTATGAAGGCTAATGGGATTTCTTAGTTTCCCTCATCAAATTCGAGACTGCTTGCCGAAAAACTGCCCCCGACTGGAACGCGCATCAGCAGTTTTGCATGAATTTACCTCTAAAACAACTCCGTCTTGTAACGTTCTGTTATTATCTCATAGCGTGGTGAATGTGCAAGTCACAACTTGTCCATGAGAACGTTTTGGAGTTGTTCGATTGTGTATTTGATGAGTTTGATGAGGGAAACCAAGAAATCCCATTAGCCTCCATAGCGTAGCTCTGAGCAGCTCGCGGCTCGGCTCTGCTGTTCTAAAAATAGCTTGCGCCAACAATTAAAGGTAACGAACCTACTCCTAAAACTATAAGGATTATTGCAATGGGCCAATTTGCCAAAATGTCGAACTATCCCTTTAAGTGTGACATCCTGATCAATAGAGTCGTCCATTCTGAATAGATTATTCCATTTTTTGAATTTAGTAAAGGAGAAATGTTAAGGTTACATCCTTAGATACTTCTCTAAGCTTCCGCCAAGCAAAACACCGGATCCACCCACGTGATCTTTTACCATTGAATCGTTGAACATTGTCAGTTGCATTGAATTGTTGAACATTGTCTGTTGCACAAAGACCTTTTATAACATGAATGTCTGACCTGAGGTTGAGTGGTTGAAAGTCTACCACTGAGCTCTACGCAGGTCTCTCCTATTGTCACCTGCCTGGGCCCTCACCTCTCTACAGCAGTCATTCAAAACCTTTTGAGTTGTACCACATACCACTTTGACTCGCAGCAAGCAACAGCACAGAAGCCTGTCAGTTAGAAAAGGATGCTGATATGTGTTATGGTGGATATAGCTCCACACATCTGATGGTTTTATTCATCTACTGTTGCTTTTAGACTCTATTTAGCTATTTAACTGAAAATAAAGTTGGATGGTGTGAAATGTAGCCAGGGAAACATTCTAAAAGTTCATATTTACTTCTTAACCTGAATGGATTGAATCATATTGCACTCCATATGTCACTTTCAATCTTTTAAAATGTTGTAAAGTGCTGTTAGGCTTCAAATTCCGCATGGGAGCTAATTAGCTCTCCCATGAGTATCATATCAATGAATATAGAATAATTGAATAAACATGAATATCCTGTTCTTTGCAGCAAATAAATCACCTCGAATAAAATTTAGAATGCACTTGCACTCTCCACGTAAGCCATTCAAGACTTTTGCTAAGAACTGTTAATCAGGATTATTTCCTTATTATGCCACTTATGCTGAGTCATTAAAAATAATTCTACCTTTCATGGCCACAGACTCATTCCAAACAAAACAGGAAGAGAAGTTTTAATCAGATCAAAACATTTTTTGAAGGATTTGGGGACCATTCACTTGGGGAGCGGCTTTATACAGAGGATTATCAATGAATTACCCAGGATTACAGACCAGATTTGTGGAAATCTCAAGTGATAACAATCCACAGACAAAGACTGTGGCAGCCTCATATTCTTAATGATTACCATCCTATGGACAAGCTGGAAAATGGCCCAGAGTTATCACTATTCCGGAATGTCGGAAGCCTATTATGGCAGTCAATAACCAGAGCTATCTGTGGTTGGCAAGCTACAGTGCAGCAACCCATCAATACGAATTCCTCTCAGTGTGCCTCATATCCACACATCCATTGATTGCTTCGAGTCCCAATGATTTAGACTCTTGCGCCACAGATGTGTTAAGAGATTCGATGTTTCATGTGCTCTTTGCATTACAGGTAATAAATCATTTGTCACAACGGCCCCTTGCAAGGTGACAAAATCAATATCAGTTTATCAAGGGAGCAAGACCAGGGACCATTCATTCCACATGTGGCCTCATTCTGTGCTGGTACCTCTGCACATGTATACCCGGTCAGGAGGTCTTTATAAGGCAGATACACTGAGGCAGTTATACATTAGATCGATACTCCACCACAGAGCTCAACGCATTGTTAAAACAGTAGTTACAAGTATAGGAATACAACAAATTAAAAACAGGTTACTGTCGGCAATCCAGACCTCCTGAGTCAGTTTGGCTCGAAGTTGCCAAAACTCAATTGACAGTGAGATCAATGAGTCAATCCTTTGCAATGGTCTATGCAAACTCTCTCCTTCCACTTGGTATCTTTAATGTTTTCTCACCTTTCCCATGCAGTCACGTGATCGCCACACTCCTTTGTACACCACACGTCTTGCCAAACGACCTATTTTACTTACTTGCTAGAGCTGTCAAGTCGTTACTGTTGTAACAGGCATGCCTGGATTCAAAAGAATCCAAACATCCCATGGGAAATTCCTCTCTCCTTTATTTTTCAAATAAAGAAGAATATGTGTGGCATCCCCCAGGGAATTAAACAACACTAATCATTTCACACATTCGTCATGCCGATCTGTGTCTGCATGGGATGCAATCTGTCATTTTAGTTTTGTCCATCTTCCTTTGCCACATGCCCCACATATTTTTATAGACAAACTGAAAAGTTAGTAAGAGATGCCTCACACAATTTTTCAACTTTTTAATAATTATCACAATGTTTTTTGAAGAGTTTCGACAACTTTTGAGTGCTCAGGCCAACGTCAGCCTCCTCCAAAGCAGAGTTTTATTTTAGACCTACAAAGAAATCAAAAGTGCCTAGGACAGAAAGGCTGCTGGCCGACTTAACCATGGCTGAACCCACTTAAAGACACTGGCAGAGCTGTCACCATGGTAACGCTCACCGCCTCTGGGAAATTTCAACCAGAGTCACCAACCGCCGCTTGGGTTTCAGCCAAGGGTCTCAGCTACAGTGCTACTCACTTAATGTAAGGTCTGACTGAGTTGTTATTGAATAACCATATTTAATCTTTATCTCATTTGTAGATGTATCATTAGTATCATAGCTGTATCATAAAAAAGTGACAACATGTTCTCTCTCACGATTGCCAATTCATTACACAGTTCACTTGATGCTTATTATACAATGTATTCACATATTTCTACTCAGTCGTGTTCTGTTGTGTTAGAGCCCTTACAGAAAAACCACTTGAACTTTTGAATCATGTTGTTTTACACATGTCCTCTACATGGTAACACATGTACCATGTATGTACCAGAACATGTTACCATGTAGAGGAGTGAAACATGTTACCACATGGGTTTACAGGGGAATTCACATGTGATTCACATAAAATTGGGCCAAAACCACATGTTTCACATGTGCAAATAAAATGATTTCCATGTGCAAATTTTTTCACATGTGAAAAATCACATTTAAATCACATGTGAAGTTCACGGTTTTCCTGTAAGGGAGATCCATTGAAACTCAAAATCATGGCTTCTGATATTAAGTTGATCAAATGAATCAATTAATTAATTCAATAAACTATAATTACTTGGGGAGAAATGGCCATTATAAAAAAGGAGATAATAAAAACAGGTAGTATTCACCCCACATTATTTGTAAGTCTCCTGTCCACATCCATGTTCCCTCGCCTACTAATCTGCTTCCTGTGGCTGTCAATGACCATGCCTTTACTATTGGAATTTGTTCGCTGCTTGTTGCTGGATGTGAGACTAGTTATTGACCACCGTCTCCTTTAAGGTCTGTTTGTTTCAGCCTGCCTGGGGCTTGTTCACTGTTGCCTTTACCAAACCTGTAACAAACACACAAATACCCACACAGTGTGTGAGCTATATCTCACTTGCTAAAGTTATTTACCGGGAAAACATTCCACACTTTACCCTTTCTTTCAAAACTCTGCCATCAATATGCTCTAGAGCTCGAGACAACAAATAGATCCCCTCTCATCTGTAAGAACAGCTTAAAAAGAACTGGCAATGAAAATGCCTGATTTCATGTCCTAGTGGCCTTTTTTCCTCATATACCTTAGGAAGAAGGAGAGAAGTTCATAGGACCCCAGTGTGCATTTTTTGTTAAACGAAAGAGAAAACTTGAGAGCTTATTTGGTGATACTAAAATAATAGGGGAAAAAAAGTATATTGGTAGAATACACTACCATCCACCTTTGGTTCATATCATTGTGTCATTACCTGATTTCATGTCTCTTTGTTCATTGAGTGAACTGGAAATCATGCCAGTCGTCATCATGAGGGACATCTCAACTGTCTTATTAAAAACTAAATAACCATACAACAAAAGACCCAGAGTTACATTTTGTTGTTATAGGTGACATCTAGTGGGCATGTTAGGAGGTTGTTGCTGTGGATGGTAGCTTCATGCAGGCAACCACCATATGGCCAAATGACCCTATAGTATACGGTCATTGAGGTCAGAGCCCTTGTTATATGATTCAGGAACTGAGATTGAAGATACTGCTGGAGCAACACGTTCTCACTCCCAGTGCGTCAACAGCCTGACGAACGGTCACTGTCCTTCATCGTCACATGCCTGACTCATTAGGTGCCCGTTTTTCGTCAGGTTTTGATGTGCTCGGCTTTCAGTTGATTCCAATGCAATCCCCTTCGCGGCGATATGTAACGCTCAGAGCAAGTGATCCAACCGACCGGCTGCGGCATGGAAAGACGCTGTGAGCAGAGGTTAACTTTTTTTTTTTTTTTTTACTTTTCCTTAAGGCTTTATTGAACCTGATGCTGCTGTGTCTGACGTAGCTTTCGGCAAGGATGTTATTTATTTATTTATTTATTTATTTATTTAGTGATCATGGTGTTGGTGCAGAATAATCAATCAATAAATAAAAAAATGACGTCCACTTCCGCGTTCAAAAAGCTACTCTGTTTAGATTAATCAATATTCTGAAGAAAGATCTGATTATTAGCCACAACGCTGTAACCATCCAAGGAAGACTGTGTAACAATATTATGTGCTTCTGCTGAGTCCAAAAGCCCTGTGTAATATCAACTTTATTTTAAGAAAACACGCTTTGTTTCCAATGTCATATCACGGAGAAGCACTACATTACCCAAAATCCTGATATTTATCAGCGACGTGTCTGATTGGTTGAGCTTGCTGTTACCAGCAAATGAAAAAATAAAACAAATTGAGCTTAAATTATTTTCTTAGTAACTAAAAGGTCTTAACATCTTTTTTGTTTTCAACATTGAATAAAAAAACGGTGCTATATTGTTAAAATTCAACAATAAAGTGCATGAAAGTTGGCTTGACTTCTTTCTTTTTGTTTTCATAATTTTCACCAGCATCTTTCTGGTCCACATCACATCACATTTAATGTAATTTTTAATTCAGTGAGTGAACTTTTATATTTTATCTGAAAAACATTATTATGAATTCAATTCATTTTGATAGGTTGTTCAGGGCACTAGGGACAAAGTTTCTGTAGAATTTTAGACCTGTCGGAGCTCCAGAAGGGTCACTGCTGACCGTCCAGGCTCGTTTCTTGGCCTTCAAAGCCTGGATTTAGAAGCCTTTTGTCTAATAACGTCCACATTCTTAGGGTTATAAGGCTGAAAGTTTAATTTGTTTGTCCGGGGCCTAAGGCCATCCACCGTGTGCAATTTCAAACCCGTGCGACCTTCACAAGTGTCAAAGGTCGCTGATCTGTGACCTTTTTGACCCCGTTTCCTTGAATAAAACACCAAGACTTTGATGCAGGAAGATGAGCTTTTAATATGTGGTCCAGAATGTCTAGTAGATTGTGTGTGCAAAAGATTCAGAGCTCTGTGACATTCAGAAGGGTCACAAATAGCCAAAAAGCAATGCTCCTTTCTCTGACCTCATATTAAAGGATAAATGTTTCAACAGCAATTCTTTAATAGCTTCCAGATGCTTTGGCCTATCAGGCTGAATTTTTAGCTAAAGGATTATCATCATGAAATATAAATATGTTGTATATCAGAGAGTCCTCTATCAGAATATTTTGGTCCTGTTGCTCTAGGGGCCCCGTGGGGCCACTTGGCTTTCCCATGCTCCCACAGAGTTGGGTCTCGGGGTGATGGATAAGGGCCTCACCATGAGTCCACAGGCCAAGTTTCAAGTGATTTGGTCGATTTCTATGGAAACGGCGGCCTCAAGGATACAGAGGAATGCGGCTGTTTGAAGCCCCACCTCTCGAAAAGTAATGGCTCAATCAGGACCGAACACACATCTACGTGTTCGTCTTGGGTCCCCGAACCATGTATTACAAAATCAGAACTGTACGACTTTTGGAAATGTGTTTTGTCTATTTCGGCTTTTCTGACTCAGAGTCTGTCAGACTTAAAGCGTGAGAGACCCTCTTAGTCAGAAAAGCCGAAATAGACAAAACACATTTCCAAAAGTCGTACAGTTCTGATTTTGTAATACATGGTTCGAGGGCCCAAGACGAACACGTAGATGTGTGTTCGGTCCTGATTGAGCCATTACTTTTCGAGAGGCGGGGCTTCAAACAGCCGCATTCCTCTGTATCCTTGAGGCCGCCGTTTCCATAGAAACTGACCAAATCACTTGAAACATGGCCTGTGGACTCATGGTGAGGCCCTTATCCATCACCCCGAGACCCAACTCTGTGGGAGCATGGGAAAGCCAAGTGGCCCCCCGGGGCCCCTAGAGCAACGGGACCAAAATATTCTGATAGAGGACTCTCTGATATACAACATATTTATATTTCATGATGACAACTTAAAGCATGTGTGTTCTGTCAGGAAAAAGCAGGAATGGCTGAATTTACTTTGATGTTTGACCCCTGTGACCTTTGACACTTACCAATTGGCTTTATGCACAGCTCCCCTACTTCCTGATCGTAAACCAGCTCCTTTATTTCCTGTCTTACATTATTGGACAAACTGATTAATCCAGGTGTGTCTGACCATTGTTAAGAGGTCGTCAGACACACCTGATTAATCAGTTTGTCCAATGTAAAACAGGAAGTAGAGCGCTGGCTAAAGTTCAGGAAGTAGTGGAGCTGTGCATAAAAATTACTACAGTGGATGGGTAAGCCCCCTGGTGAACTTATTTACAATTTAGCCTCTTCGATCTTAGCGTTTGTGAGCTGTTGACAAAAAGACTTGTAAATTTGAACTCAAATCTGCCAAAAACGTTCCTTTTGAACCTTCCAAAGGTCAGAGAGTCAGGACGTTTTGCACAAACAATACCCCTCCTCATGCTATGAACACTATATTATAAGCTCATGCTTCCTAGGAGGGAGGAGGGGGGAATGTGGGGGGAGGGAAAGGTTGTTTTCTGGAATAAAAAAATATATATATTCGAGTTAACTTGAATAATTTGGACTTTGTTCAAAAAGATCTTTCTAACTGTTTTGATTCCTCTGTTTATTCGCATTTTGTTGAATTAAATCAACATGACTTAATTTTCACTCCTTGTGATCACACTCAGCAGGTCATTGCGTTGTAGACACTCGGAGTTGTGCTGTTGTGTCTAGCCCTGTAAGACCCAGTGTTGCAGAATTACAACAATTTTGGTTATCCCCAAAAAACGTCTAATTTTTTTTTTTTTTTTGGTTCAACCATATTATCATGATCATTGGGTCCTATAGTTTGTTCTCACATTGCGATTGGATCAAACATTTGTATATAAGGCCCGCCCTCAGGTCAAGAAGTCACACAACCTCCAATTTTTTGATCGAGCAACATCCCTTCGATTCACTGGATTGGATTCATCTAATTCAAGTAAGTAAAATGCTTTGAATATTTTTTTTGTGTTTATTACAATGTCTAGAACATGAACATATATAGGTTTTGTGGAATATATGCCCTACATTTTATTTAGAGCTTGTTTATAATTGTTGTAATATTACAACGCTGGGTCAGAGTGGTAGCCAAAACAGCCCTGTTTTTGAGAGGAACTTCAATTGAAATTTTCACAATATAACTTTAAACTACACATGATTTACACATTCTAGCCTTCAGCCTTATATTGGATTACATGTTTACATATTTTTATTGTATTAGAAAATAAAGAGCAAAGATATATTGCCATATTTAAACATTTTAATTTACTTAATTTCTAACCACCTTCAACACTCAGTATTTTCTCCTTATCACAGAATGCAGGACTTTCTTATAAAGAAATATAGTTTGTGCATGTCTGCCCTTTGTCTTAGTCTCTATTGATAAGGAAATGTTCCTAGCAATTCATAGTCAAAGCAGGGATGCTCCTGGTGCATCTGTGGCATTGTCCTGGAACAGGTGTTAATGTTCATGGATGTAAGGTGTGGTTGTAAGATGGAGGCTACATGCATTTCCTATTACGATGATAATAACAGTCTCCAATAGGTCAATAGGTCAATAGGTCAGTATTGTGTGACCAGTGAAATGTGTGAACAGGCTACTTCAGTGCAATTTGTAAACACTTCATAATGAAATCAGTCTCCCCACCACCCCATCTTTCCTGTTGGCCATCTAGAATCTAGTAAGCATGTGTGCTATTTGTATATACATTTGTTTCAATTTTATTTTTTCCATTTCAGAATGCCACCAGCAAGGCGAGATCATCGGTACAGTGCAGGATGTAATTGCCATCGTCCAAAACGGAGAGAGGACATGGGACATGTGGACATGGATTTCGACGACACTGATGCAAGTGACGAAGAATCCGATAGCGATGCCTGTGTGGACAAAGAAAACCAAGAACCTACTGATTGCCCAGCCAATGTTGACATTGAGCCCCAATCAAACAAACACATCATGCCCCGTGACAGATATCACTGGCAAAAAAAAAAGATTTTATCAGTCCCAATACTGATTTTTCTGGTCCAGCTCTCACTGATGATGTCAACTCCCTCCTCTCCTCACACCACTGCAATACTTCCAAAAGTTTGTGTCAGAAGACATGGTTGAAGCTCTGGCAACAAATACGAATGAGTACAGCATTCAAAAAGGTATACTAATACCCAAAGCAAGTGTGATGCTGTGAGACTGGGTTGGATGTCTGCCTCTGTTTTTCAGAGGACAAGAACTGCTTCTAGGACTATCACTGTAAATAATATAAATAAATGTCAAAGTTCTTCTTGTTGGAATAAATGACTCTTCATAACAACATGACTGAGATTATTATTCATGTTATATACTGGCTTGGGAAAAGCAAAACCCTGCAAATGAATCCTTAGTTCTGTATTGCTGTTCAGACAATGAGTGGAAATACAGGAGATTCTGCTCCCCATTAAGCCCAACGTTGCAATATTACAACATTTCCTTAAAACCTTACTAAAACATAACATTTTTGAAAACACTCCATTTTCAGCCCCAAAGGCCTCCTACAACAACATCTGAATGGTTGAATTTTTTTTTTTTTTTGCGTTTTTCTATATTTGGGTTTTACAGGGCTAGCGCTGGCGCCGAAGGTATTGACGTCATATCCTATCTATGATTGATAAATGAATGATCATAATTTAATATACACAAGTCTACAAGTTTTTACTACGTTTTGTTTGAATAAGCATCAATGAGCCGCGTAATATAAAGATACCAGGGTGAAATTAATGAGTTTATAGTTTCAGTCGGCGGAAGCTGTCCGTCCGTCGGTGAATTAGGTCCGGGCTGTAATATGAATACTGTCAGTTGAGGTCACATTGCATTTTACATTTCTTAGAAGGGTTTAATAGTGTAGCAGTTAACTCATCATGGCCGATCGGCCTAATGGATTTTGACTCCGGAAAGGAGTATTTGATAATTTTATTTGATTGGACGAAACAAAATTATAGGACAGAGTCCAGGGTTTGTTTACCAATGAAAAGCCGCCATAAAGATTCAGAGAATCTAACCCACTTATTTATTGATTGAGTGATTATTCTGCACCAACACCATGATCACTATATAAATAAATAAATAAATAAATGATAACAGAAATTACGCCCTTGCCGTCAGACACAGCAGCATCAGGTTCAATAAAGCTTTAAGGGGGAAAAAGTTATCCAATGGGACTGACGCTTACTGCGTCTTTCCATGCCGCGGCCGGTCGGCTGCTGGATCACTTGCTCTGAGCGTCACATATCGCCGCGAAGGGGATTGCATTGGAATCAACTGAAAGCCGAGCGCGTCAAAACCTGACGAAAAACGGGTACCTAATGAGTCAGGCATGTGACGATGAGGGACAGTGACCGTTCGTCAGGCTGTTGACGCACTGGGAGTGAGAACGTGTTGGCTGGAGGGGGCTTTGAGTTTCCTGTTGGAAAGTCTTATATCAGACCAATGCTCTACTTTAGTAGCAAGCTGTTAGGGAGGATACGCTGAAGCTGATTGGTGGATCACTGCAGTTTTGTTCTATGACAAATGACAACATCAACTCGGGTGTGAATTGTCAGATCTCTGTAAATAAGAGAGAAGGTGCTGACCTGCTGTTTTTGAAAAGTGCCTTTGGATAATTTCTGTTGTGAATTGAAGCTATAGTACAAAAGACATAAATTGAATTCATGTTCAGATTTGTTGTAATTAATAGAGTTGTAATTAATAACAGAAGCATTAAACTACCATGGGTTGTCATCAGAGAGGGTATCTATTCTTTTCCTTTTTGGCTAATTCCCCCTTTTGAACATGTGTCATTGACATTTTTACACTGAGAGGCAGAATAATCTTCTTTCAGATGTGAAAACATCACGTATGTATATAGTATCACTTTCTGGCAGGTAGAAAATCTCTGTAGGTGCATCTCCACTGCAGAAACTTATTTGACACAAAACAGTTTGTGAATATTAAGGGATGTTATCTTCATTTCCTAGATTACCGCATAATGAATTCACAAAGAAAAGTAGACACAAATATTTGAGACTTTGTGCTTTCAGTGTCTGTGCAGTAGCCTTATACTGTAAAGGGAGCAGACAGATCCGTTCCTGCTATAAATACAAAGTGCAGGTTTAGTAATGAATGTGCAGATGCTTGTCAACCTGTTCATTCGAGAGGAAACAGGCAGAGATATTTCACATTCACTTTTATCACATCGGGTGACATCGGTACACTGCTGTGCTGGCAGTAGTTATTATTATTTGGACAGTGCATCACATTATCTTTGCAGATACAAACTCCAAGTCACACAAAGCTGTTAACACCTGCAGCTGATCCAGCTGTGTGGTTGTCATCAGGAACATTTTCATGTGATGGGTCAAAGGGAAAGGATGGCTCATTTCTCTCAAAACAATTCAAACAACTCAATCCCTCTCATCTGACTTCTTTTTCTTGTATCTCATAGTGAGTGAAGAGAGAAACATTTGAAAAATAATGAGAAGCAGCCATAGCTAAGATTATTTCTGTGTTCTGACAGCCTCTTTACGCCATATTAGATCCCCAAATATAAACTTCAATATGGATCCATCTTTCCATGATTTCATATTAACATGGTGGGTGATATTGTGCTTTATATTACTTTGTGTAATCATCCCTCTTCAGTTCATCCACCCAGCAGATTTCATTTGTGCAGGATGTCATTCAACTTATGAGTTGGAGACCCCTGAGGAAATATGATTTTTTTTCTTCTTCTTTTATGTGAATAGAACTTTGATACAACGGTTAGATTTTTTTCCTTTGCTGGTCAGACGAGGCTAATATATCACCTGGAGCAAAACGGACACTAAAATGTGGTTCTTCGGTCTTTCTTTAATTTAAAATGAATTTTCCCTTTTATTTAAAAAAGTAAGAAAAATAGCAATTTTAGAATTAGCAAAAGTTTGGGCACCCTTATATCCATAAAACCCTTCATCTCCATTTTTTTTAACATTTACTTTAATTTAATACTATTTCTTTTTAGATTCTTCAGGCAGGTGGACAACTGTCGACAGAAGCTGATGGCAGGTCCAGAGCATGATAAATTTTCTTTTTCGGCAAGCAGTTTCTGCATCTCCCTCAAAAACAACTCTGTCTCGTAAGGTTCCATTATTATATCATAGCTTGGTGAATGTGCAGGTCACAACTTGTCCAATTTTGGAGTTGTTTGATTGTGTATTTGATGAGTTTCATGAAGAAATCCCATGAGCCTCCGTAGTGTAGCTCTGAGCAGCTCACGGTTCTGCTTCTAAAAATAGCTTGCGCCGACTTTAATTAAAGGTAACGAACCTACTCCTAAAACTATAGGGATTATGGCAATGGACCAATTTGCCAAAATGTTGAACTATCCCTTTAAGAGCCATGGCAACTGACTAAAGATGTGGAAATGAAAAGCTATAAAAAGATATCAAAGCACTTCCACTTCAAATTTCCACTGTCATTAAGAGGAAGTCAAAACAAGATCTGGAAGTCTTAGAAAAGTTCAGATTGAACTTCACAGCCACTGGAGAGAAAAGACTGCGAAGACTCTCATGACTGCAAAAAAGCTGGAAGAAGGTTTGGCAGACACAGAGGTGACCGTGGTGGTGAAACAGGGTGTACATGTAAGATTCATCAGAAGAAAACCTTATCCGTGACCTCATCGCAAAAGTCTGATGTATGAAGTTTGGCTTGGTTTTGAAAAGAGCAACTGCAGAACATGAGGTTGGAAGTAATAATTCTCGGGGTCATGTGGCAGCCAGAAGCACAACCAAACCAAGAGAAGAATGGATTCCAAGAAATATCACAAATTCCAGATGCAAATTTAATGTAGGCTTTCATGTCAACACTGACAATCAACTAAAGCTTCTATGAGAAACACCATGCTGAGGTTTCTGGAATGACCCCCACAGTCCTCTGAACACAGCTTCTTCTGAAAATCTGTGGGTAGATCTTTAAAATTTGGTGTGTGTGTGTGTGTGTGTGTACAGCAGTCTCAGAATTTGAAATGAACTGCAGGAAGAGAGGTTTTCTGACTCAAGAGTAGAAGAATGCTGCCTACAAAGTTCTCTGCACGCTGTGATGCCACCTTTTGCACATTCCACTGTTACTGTTTTTCTCAGTTTTTTGTTTTTTTTAAGTTCATGAATATAAAACGTGAAATAAAAGTCACAGCACATTAACATTTGGAAAAAAAAAAGAAGACAAATCTGATGTCTGTTAGAGTCTGTCTAGCTTCTTTTCACTTCACTTTTTCACAGTTGCTAAATATGATTTCTTAATGGTTCGCCAAAACTTTGCAATCAACCAATCAACAAAACATTCACCAAGCATTTTTTGTAACACTGCTTATAGTGGGTGTTCCCCTCTCAGAGCAGCCTCAGTGTCTTCATGTCATCAATTCCACCAGATGTCGAATCTTTCCTCTGAGACTCTGCTCCATGTTGACATGACCGCATCACATCATCTCTGCAGATCTGTCATCTGCTGCTCATTCATGCTGCCAGCCTCCTGTTGTACCACCTCCCAGAGGCTGTGCTGGGTTCAAGTCTGGAGACTGGAGCAGTTTGAACTGAAACCAGTTTGGGATGAATTTGTGAAAGTGACATGAAGCATTATCTTGCTGGAAGCAGCCAATGGAAGATGGTGAATTGTGAACATAAAGACATGAATATGTTCAGCAGCAACACTCGGGTACAGTACAGTACACTCTGACCGTGATCGTTTGGCGTTAAGGCCCGAAGTGAGCCGAGGAAAAAAAATCCCCCAGACCGTTACGCCACCAGCGGCAGCCTACGCTGGTGACAGGTTGGCTTTATGGATTCATGCTGTTACTGGCAAAGACTCTACCATCTGCTGCCTCAGCAGAAATCCAGAATCATCAGACCGGGTTACAACTGTCCAGTTTTGGTGAGACTGTGCCCACTGGAGCCCTAGGGCTCTATTTTCCTGGCGCAACTCACGGGGGCACAGCGAGGCGAACCCTGGCGCAGTGGTATTTTCCTCCAGTGCAACAACGTGCGCAGTGGATTTGATAAATTGGCAGACTGCTGTGCGCCGAGATGGGAGTGGTCGCGCAGCAGGGGGAGGTGTCGACAGATTCACCTTGGCGCAGTGACAATTTGATGCCAATAGACCACGCCGAGAGTGCGCCGAAAGCTCGCCAGCTCCAACCTGGTCTACTCTCAGCGCAAGGCAAAACGCGGCCAGTGCAGTCGTAATTTGACTGCCCAGCTCGCAGTGCGCACACGTCACCAAGACCTCACAGGCAGGTTTCCACAGTTCCAGGCACATTTAAATGCAATTAATAATCACAATAACCCCTATTTATTGTAACTATCTGAATCAGCACATACACGTATATCTATATCGATTGTCCCGTCACACTGATGACAGATCAAAGGCTGTCGGCATGCGTAATGGAAACTCAGCCTGACTGAATTAACACAGATGAAACCAGGGAGGGACAAAAAAGCAGCCGTGGATGTCCCAAGAGCAGGACTGTGAGGGTCGCTGCTATGTTGACACTACACACTGTGCCGTTGCGATGATTCACTATATTTATTTATTTACTTATTGATTTATTAGCGGGCAGCGGCCGCATCGTCACGCTACCATAACAAATAAAACTGAAAACAAATAAACTATCATCTCTCACAGCAAACCACAATCAGCCTCGGCATCAGATAGTGAGCAGATATTCACATCTCCCATCTCAGGTAAATTCTAAAGAAAAAAGAAAAAGAGAGATGCTTCGTGATGCCTCCGTTACGCACAGGTGTTTGTTTATGTTGTGATCTGTGCACACGGGTTTAAATAGTAGGTTACTAAATATGAGTGTCTTTATTAATGGAAAAGGTGTGTGTGTGTGTGTGTGTGTGTGTGTGTGTGTGTGTGTGTGTGTGTGTGTGTGTGTGTGTGTGTTTTGTTTTTGTTTTTTTTACTGGGCAACAGCTCTCAATATGTCAGAGCAAACCTGGATAACATAACCTCAATAATAATAATAACCTCCTCCCTCCCAGACTACTTTTGCATCATCAGCCCGTGAGGTCTGTTCGCGCGATCATATATTGGGACACTGCGAGCTAATAGTAAGGGCATTTTAGCAGATATTTGACCAATCTGGGAACTAAATCCTTACCAAGAAATTTCTTCACAATTGTCTTTAGGAACGTGCGTAATATCATGTCTTAAAATGTTGAAATTCAACTCCCGTGGGAAACCCCCTGAAAAACGGAGATTGGGGTTGGGGTACCCGTAACTGGATTTTTTAACATTCCGTAATGTTAAATTTGGCCTTAAGTAACTTGTGAGGGGTCAAACTAGGGGTTTCTCATGATTCTGAGTTGATCGCAAACATTAGTTTTACGCCCAAAACACTCATTGGTGGAGAAAAAAACAGCCACACCCACTTTTCCTGTTCATCGGAACCCCCACTACCACCAATAGAATGTATTGCAGAGAAGCCATTCCTTATCATTGCAGAGGTTGTGTTACATAATACTACTAAATACTCAATATAATGTAACTTTTATTCTACCTTTTTTTCTATAGGACATTATACAGACCCTCCAGGATTTTGTGGTGTCGCTAAATTTATTTAAAAAGTTATTATAAATGTAATTTATTATGCAGATCAGTAGCAAGCAGAGAGAGAGAAAAGACAGTGGACATGCACCAGATTTCACATACCAGCAACAACTGAAACAAGTTTGTTCGAAATGAAGATAGGGAAAGCACAAAAAATACACAGTGGTGCTACATTGATTGCAAACATGATAATGTTAATCTGCACACACACTGAGCATCAATCTCCAATGAGCATCCAGGCTCTAAGAGGTTGTTTTTGAAGAATGGAAAAAGATGTTGCAGTGTGTCACAAACTTGTTCATTCCAGCTTGGGCCTATTGCTTGGTCATGACCGTATGGTAGCTGTTGTAGTGTATTATGGGATTTGTAATGTGTGTAATGTGAATGCTATATTGGTGGGCCATTATTAACATAATATTTTTCTTGAAGGCCATATAAAAGTGTATCGCAGGACAGATCTGATGATGAATTATCATGTAAATGTTACGATGTGCGCATTTATGTAGTCCTGTCTGTCATAAGAGATGACGGTTACGGGACACGTTTGTGTCACGGACTCGCGGTGGCACAGACACAGCTGGTCACAGCTGTGACACTGCACTGGCCCGTCCGCTCTGTCCACTCTGATCGCAGGTTTGGTTCCAGCAGCGGTGAGGGAGGCAGAGAGCCTCCACTCTCCCTCTAACAAGCTACAAGTCATTTTTCTAACTCACAATTAGTCTGAAGCTGGTAAAAATGAAACACAAGGTAAAAATCCTTGATAGTTCTTCTGCCCTGCTCCGCTGATCAGAGCAGCGTCCCTAGCAACGGCCCGTTTTACTTAGCAACGGTCTGTTATACAGAAATAAAAGACCCTAAATGCAGAATCAGTGAGTAATTAATAAGAAAGTAATCAAAATGCAGAATTCAATATATCCATGTTATTTAAAAAAAAGTGAATCCCCTCTTTTTGTGAGACTTGTCACAGCCCACGCTGCACTGATAGACTGCCTGCAGTCAACTATTTATTCCGTCTATAACTTTACGTCTTTTGGGATGGAATAAAACTGCAGTCCGGGGTTTTTTTGGCGACTGCTATCACAGTCAACAGCACAATATAATCCTGGCATCTTTCAAATAACGTCAATTTTCGGTCTCTTGCTGATTTCCTCCTACTACTCCACTTGTTCTGGTAACGTGACGCTGTGATCTGTGCCCAGATCGCCCTGATTCGGACACAAATATGGCGGCGCAGAAACACAGCGACGTCATGTGAATCTAATGAATAGTAGATCACCGCCTAAACCTAACTGCAAACATCCTCGTGAAGACAATAGGCCTACACCATGTTATCCTAGTTTGATAGCTAATGGAGCAGTCAGCTAGCATTTAGGAAAATAAAATGGTCAGATGGTCATCAGATTCAGTCGCATATAGGAGTTGGCTAACTAACCATATTATTTACTGTTAGCCAACTAATAACCATTTTGGTAAGACTTTGATGCCTATCTCTATAATGCATTAACCATACTTATAATGAGTTATAATGTGGTTATAGCATTGTATAACTGTAATTATAAACATTCATAAATGATCATAATATTTTATTACAATAATCAATACTTCATAACAATAATCATAACACACTATAAAACATTTTATTGTGACTTATAAGGTCAGTAATTATAATACATTATAATTGTTAGTAACTCGCTGACAATGCCCACGTCGATAATACATTATAAATATAGTTATAATGTGTTATAATTGTCTTATAAAAGTGTATAACCATCATTATAAATACTCATAAATTATCATAAGGCTTTATAACATTTAGCATAACATATTATAGAGCATTTTATAAAGTATTATAATAGAGTTATAATGCTCTATGATGTGTTATGCTTATTGTTATGAAGCCTTATGATCATTTATGAGTGTTTATTATGATAGTTATACACGACTATAAGCCAATTGTAACACATTATAACTATATTTATAATCCATAAATGTGGGCATTGTCAGCGAGTTACTAACAATAACGTAACACAACCTCTGCAATGCTAAGGAATGGCTTCTCTGCAATACATTCTATTGGTGGTAGTGGGGGTTCCGATGAACAGGAAAAGTGGGTGTGGCTGTTTTTTTCTCCACCAAGGAGTGTTTTGGGCATAAAACTAATGTTTGCGATCAACTCAGAATCATGAAAACCCCTAGTTTGACCCCTCACAAGTTGCTTAAGGCTAAATTTAACATTTCGGAATGTTCAAAAATCCAGTTACGGGGTACCCCAACTTTGAGTCGTTTTTTAGGGGGTTTCCCACGGGAGTTGAATTTCAACATTTTAAGACATGATATTACGCACGTTCCTAAAGACAATTGTGAAGAAATTTCTTGGTAAGGATTTAGTTCCCAGATTTTCATATGTTGCCCTTACTATAAGTAAATAAATAAATATAGCGGATCATCGCAACGGCACAGTGTGTAGTGTCAACACAGCAGCAACATGCAGTTATCCATCCTCACAGTCCTGCTCTTGGGACATCCACGTCTGTCCCAGTCTCTCCCTGGTTTCATCTGTGTTAATTCAGTCAGGCTGAGTTTCCATTACGCATGCCGACAGCCTTTGATCTGTCATCAGTGTGACGGGACAATCGATATAGATTAGATAGTGCTGATTCAGATAGTTACAATAAATAGGGGTTATGATTATTAATTGCATTTAAATGTGCCTGGAACTGTGGAAACCTGCCTGTGAGGTCTTGGTGACGTGTGCGCACTGCGAGCTGGGCAGTCAATTGCCTCCCTCTTCCACGGTGAAATCAAACTTGCGGCGGATTTAAAGGCGAGGAGAGGAGCTCATTTGATTGGTGATGATCTGACTCGGCTGTGTTAAATCCACTCCATGCCTTCTCTCCTCCCTCTATGCCACTTGCGCTGGTGGGAGGGAAGTAGGCAGGATGCGCCCCGCTGCGCTTCACAGGAAAATTGCAAACTGCTCCTGGACACGCCCCGTTGGCGAAGCGAAGGCAAAGCGCAGGGCAGATCCGCTGCGCCTGCGCTCGTTTACGAAAATAGAGCCCCTAGATTTCATGCTCTCAGCTCACAGAGTGGAATTTAGGCAAATAAACAACATCAGAAACATGGGACACAGGAAAGAGGCTGTGGTGGTGGAGGGGGCAGTGGTGATGTAAGAGCATCAGTGAAAAGTTAGAAGTAAAAGGCTGATGTCAGTGCTTGCACTAGTGTGGAGTCAGCTAGTCAGCAGGTAGCCAAACAACACATGAATGAGTGAGTGCTTCATCGTTTGAGCAGCTGATAACAATTCAGTGCTTTGCTTTAGCTAACTCCAAACCCCTTATGTATGAATACGTTGGGGTATATAGTAGCTTCACCAGGCTCATTCTCCATACATTAATGTAATAGAACCCTGTAACCCTATGTCATGTGTGTGCATATATACATTCTCTGGATACATATAGTTATGACAAAAAACTATAGTAAAGTTTGTATGTACATATATATTCAAATATCTATCAAATGGTATAAGATGTTGCAACCATACATGTTAGATAAATATTTTCATTTTTACATTTACATTATATATATACAGGTTAATTAAAACGGCATATAAATATGTAACATTAATTAGTCTTATTTGTTTTCATTTTTAATTTCATATTAATTCTGACCTATCTCAGGTGGTCTCAGCCCATAGGAACCGGTGTAACGCACCATGAGACCGAGTTGATCACCCCCCAAGAGATCAAGTTTGCAAGTTTGTTTGCAAAAGTTGGCAAAACACTGCTGTCTTTGTAGCCAAGAGCCGACCGCGATCTCAAAAGCCACTCCTATAGCCACAAATAATGAACAGCACCATATTTTATCAACAGTACAAATAGGGTCCCAAACACCTGCTAGCGTTGACTCGCTTTGTATTTAGAGATATAATATGTGTATCATGTTTGCATATGGAGATCTGTAAGAGAAATGAAAGAAGAAAAAAAATAAAATAATAAAAAACAGCTATGACACATTCAACCCCTTTACACCCACTTGCCTGTTGGTCATGCTGATTGTAATTAATGGACAATGGGTGTTAAGGGGTTAGAGGAAAGTGATATTTTATATGAGTTGCTTCAAGAAATTCTGTTGCAGTGATGTACAGTAACATTCATTCATCTAATTCTAAGCCTTAAAGGACAATTCCAGGCGAATTCAACTCAGGGGTGTATTTTCCTATCATTTTAGGTCTAAAAGAAGGAATCTGAAGATTTTCAGTTTAATCGCTCCTGTTTTGCGGTAGTTGTGTCTGTCCCCGCATCGCCACGGCAGCAATGAATGGGAGTGGATGTAAGTTCCGCTGTTTAGGCTGTTTACATCCCTCAAAGCCGCAATTTTTTTCCACAGACAGCGTCGTCAATTATATATTTTTATTATTTTCAAAAATCACTCCAAAATCCCCACAACAAACAAGTACACAAGCTAAACAATAGAAACAGCAACATCAAAACAAAACAAAAACAGGAACGAAAACACACAGCCGAGACAGGAAACAAACAAGCAAACAAACACAAGAAGAACAAAAAAACCCCAAAAAAAACAAAACAAAACAACAACAACAAACAACACTACCCAGACATTTACAAAAATGTGCTAATATGTTTCGCAATGGGGCCCCAGACACAGTCAGTCTCCACGGGTGGTGTAACAGTACCCGGATTGCAGCAAAGCCTTTCTAGGTGTATCCCTGAGACCATTTCCCTTAGCCACCTGGAAAAGCTAGGAGGGTCAGTGGCCTTCCAGTCATTAAGTATCAACCTTTTTGCCACCAACGTGCCAAATCTGATGGTCACCTGCATAGGGCGAGGGAGTGAAAAGAAAGCTTCGGAGCAACCAAACAATATAAAAACTACATCTGGATCCAGCTGCACATCATAAACATTACTATACCATGAGAAGATCTCTTGCCAAAAAGAAACAATCTTTGGACAGAGCCAAAACATGTGCCCCAGGGTCCCTAGACCTTGGTGGCATCTGTCACAAATATTGGAAACATCAGGATACATTTTACTGAGTTTTACCTCGGAATAATGTAATCTGTGCATGATTTTATATTGGATCAGCTGCAACCTGGCATTAGTTGAACCTAAATGAATCTTTTCCAACCCTTCCCTCCACACCTCATCGGACAGCTCTATACCAAGATCTGCCTCCCAGGCAGACTTGATATGGTTTGTTGACAAAACTGAAACTTTGGAAAACAATGAAACAAATTTTGAAACAAGGTGTTTAGATCCTGGCTTTTGTTTCATTATAGCAAAAAATGAGTGCTCCATACTAGGATTTATGTAGTTGTTTACATTTTCTTTAACAAAATGCCTTACTTGTAGATAGCGAAAAAAGTGGGATTGAGGAAGGGAAAAACTTTCCTTCAACTCATTGAATGAAGCTAAATGATTATGCGTGTACAAATCTGAGAAGGTAACCAGCCCCATTTGTCTCCAGAATACAAAGGCTTGATCAGACTGAGCTGGAACAAAACTATGGTTAAAACAAATAGGAGAATGTTTAGAAAAATCAGGTAGTTGAAGTACCTTCCTAATTTGTTTTAAAATTTTAATTGAATTATACAGCACAAAACTATCCTCAACCGAAGACAAAGGATAGTCTTTCGTGCAAAACAAAAGAGCTGAAAGGGAGCTATTTCTTGCAGCATGTGATTCAAGCTGTAACCACTTAGGTGTATCGCAATGGTCTCTATGTTGAGGGAGCTGATCCTGCCAGAAAATTAAAGCTCTGGCGTTGGTTGCCAAATAATAATGTTGAAAATTAGGAAGGGCAAAACCACCCTGTTTCTTAGGCTTTTGTAAATGAGCCTTGGAAATATGATGAGTTTTATATCCCCATTTAAAAGGCAAAATTATAGAATCAATTTTTTTAAAGAATGACGATGAAAGAAAAATGGGAATATTTTGAAACAAGTACATAAACCTAGGGAGCGTCACCATTTTAATAGCGTTAACCCGCCCTATGAGAGAAAGTGGCAAAGACCTCCAATAATCAATATTTCTCTTAAGCTTCTCGACCTGGACGTCAAAATTATTTTTGATTAAATGCTTAGAATTTACAGGAATAGACAAGCCCAGGTAAGAGAACTGGTCTTTGGCAATTTCAAAGGGAAGGGATTTAAGAAAAAGAGGATCTAGATTGGAAGTGAGAGGCGTAAATGAACTTTTCCTCCAATTGATGGAGTATCCGGACATACTACCAAAATAATTAATTAATGAGAGAAGTGGAGGGATGGATGCACAGGGGTCGGACAAAAAAATCAAGCAATCATCCGCGTACAAAGATATTTTACATTCAGTGTTACCAATTGTGATGCCTTTAATGGTGTTAAGCTGTCTTATACTAATAGCCAGGGGTTCAAGTGCAAGGTTAAACAGTAGCGGACTAACACAACAACCCTGTCTAGTCCCACGTCCAAGTTTGAAAGATGATGACCTATTGCCATTAGTGAGAATAGCAGAGGTAGGACTAGCATAAAGGATATTGATGAGAGATAGGAAAAATTCGCCAAATCCGTACCGTCTCAAGGTGGCATGCATATATCTCCACTCAATCTGATCAAAAGCGCGTTCTGCGTCAAGGGAAATAATTACTGGTTTGTCATTTACCTCATGTTTAGTATACATAATGTTAAATAATCTGCGTGTGTTAAAAAAAGAATATCTTCCACACACAAAACCATTTTGATCAGGGTGGACTATAGATGAAATAGGCTTACTTAACCTAGATGCCAACATCTTAGCAACCACTTTCTGATCAGAATTTAACAAACTGAGAGGTCTGTAGGACAATGGGTCCGAGTCCTCTCTCCCTTTCTTGAGTAAAAGACAAACATTGGCCTCATAAAACGTTGGCGGGAATGAATTATTAACAATAGAATGTTGAATCATTCTGTGTAACAGTGGAGAAATGAAATCAGTAAAGGTCTTGAAAAACTCTGCACTAAACCCATCTGGGCCTGCCGCCTTACCATTAGGAAATGATTTTATTGCCTCACAGATTTCATTTACTGTAAAATTAGAGTCCAACTCATTCTTAGCGTGTTCACTCAATTTAGGTAGGTCTACAGAGTTGAGAAATTCCCCTATCTCTTCATCAGATACCTTACATTTAGACTCATATAACTTTGAGTATAAATCCCTAAAGTAATCATATCTTGAGGGTGGGTAAGAGTTTCCCCGGTAGAAGACTTGATTTTAAGAATAGATCTATTTGCCTGAACACCACGAAGCTGTCTTGCCAGCAACTTTCCTGGCTTGTCATTCAACTCAAATTGCTTCTGTTTAAGTTTAAGTATTTGCTTATTTACCTGATCACTTAAAATACCGTTATATTCATACTTAAGTTTCATAATGCTGTATAAATCATCAGTGGAAAAAGAGGAAATGTAAGCCTTCTCAGCTTCGGATAGTAGTACCTCTATTTCGTCTAAACGTTTACGTCTCTCCTTCTTCTTAGACGCTTCATAAGAAATTATCTTGCCTCTCAGCACGGCCTTACAGGATTCCCACAAAATGGAATCATTAACAGAGCCGTTGTCATTAATCAACGAAAATTCATCCATGGCAGCTTTTATATAATCATGAAATTTGGTGTCTTGCAATAATAATGGATTAAAGCGCCATGAAAAAGAAGTTTTGGGCAGGGACCACTTCAGAGCCATGGTGAGAGGACTATGATCAGAAATTAATATACCCTGATATTTTGTTTGCACCACATTTGATAATAGCTTTGAATCAATAATGAAATAATCAATACGAGTATATGTTTTGTGTACATGTGAAAAAAAAGAATACTCTTGCTGGGTGCTGAATTCTCCATATATCTATCAGATTATAAGTTTTGATCAAATTATTCAGGGTACCTACTGAATTAATACAAAGGGGAGGGCGTGACGACATGCGGTCAAGATAGGGATCGAGATAACAGTTATGGTCCCCCCCACAAATCAAATTAGTAGAGTTGAGATCTGGTAATAAGTTGAAAACCTTCCGAAAAAAATCAGGGTCCTCAATGTTGGGACCATAGATATTAAGACAAGTAATAGGAATATTATTAATATTGCCTGAAACAATAAGGTATCTACCAGCAGGGTCAGTAGTAAGATCAGACAACTGAAATAGTACATTCTTCTTAAACAATATAGCCACACCCCTAGCTTTAGATGAAAATGTAGATTGATAGACATCTGAAAACCACTTTGATTTAAGTCTACATTGATCAGAAGGTTTAATGTGAGTCTCTTGTAAAAAATATAATGTCTGCTGACAAAGATTTCAGGTGAGCAAAAACCTTTCCCCTTTTCACTTGACTGCCCATCCCATTTACATTCCATGTAACAAATGTTAATGCCCCCACAGGTTTATTCCTCACCATTCCTGCCATTGCAAACACATACGATCAGTAAAACATGCATGATAAACATAAACATTGAAATATTCTTCAGTCTGGGACACAAAACATACAAAACATAAACCCACCCCACCCCCCCACCCAACCCTGAACCTGGCAGCTTTGCCACACCCCCAACTATTATAGCCGGAGAGGCAACAAAATGAGCCAGCCAAAATAATACTACCAAACAGTGTTGTGGTGATACCGTCTAACCTAATTTGTTTTAACCTCTATGCTCGAGGAAAATAAAAATAAAAAATAAATAAATAAATCACCAGTTATGTTATACACAAAAAAAAGATAAAGAAAAAAAAAGGAGTGGAGAAGAGACAGAGAGAAGGAGAGAGAGAGAGAGAGAGAAAGAGAGAAAAAAAGATTATCGGTGTCTGTTACCAGAAGAGTAGATCCTCCATCAGTTTATGATTGTCAACAGGAACCCCGCACCGTCCTAAAGTCAGCTGGGGGGCGGAGAAGCTGCATGCAGGGAGTCTGCAAACTTTTTGCGTCCACGGGTGACGTGAATATACTAGTCTGTTCATTATGCTCCACATACAACTTAGCCGGAAAGCGAAGAGTTGTTTTCACTTTAGCCTCACGGAGAGACTTGATCACAGCGCTGAAAGCTTGGCGTTGAATCATCACCTCGGCTGTGTAATCAGGGAAGATGAACACCCTGGATTTGTTGTGCTGCAGCGGGTCTTTGAAAAACAGCGGCTCCTTCCTATCACGGCTCAGTCGCAGAATCAGCTCCCTGTCTTGATAACGATGCATTTTGGCGATGAGTGTGCAGGGTCTCTCTCCGGCCGCTGGGTGAGGTTTCAGGATACGATGCGCTCTGTCCACTTCCACGGGCCTTGAGAAAGCATCCTGGCCAAAAAGCGTAGTAATCAGACCCTCAATGAAAGCTGTAGGGCGGCCCTTCTCGGCACCTTCTGGGATGCCCACAAACTTTAGATTTAGCCGTCTGGAGCGCCCCTCCAGATCGCTCACTTTCCATCGGAGAGAGTCGTTGGTAGCCTGTAGCTCTTTGCAGGTCTTCTCTATTATATCCAGGCGGGAGTCATGGCCTGACACCGCTTCGACAAGCCCCTCGACTTTCTCCGTGACCACTGATTGCTCTTTTTTCACGAGGGCAAGGGAGTTTTCCAGAGAATCCAGACGAGTAGTGATGGACTGCCTTGGTGTCTTCTATTAATTTCCTCACTTCTCCACCTTCATTTTCTATAGCAGCTAATATTGCAGAAAGGGAGGGTTGAGTTTTGGCGTCCGCACCGCTCATTGTAGACACTGAAGTCAGCTTGACGTTGGCGTGGCACGCGGCGGCGGCGTTGGATTTGTTTGTTTGTTGAATCTTGGTCTGCTTCCCGGACCTAGTTTTCGCCATCCAAACCCCGGGCAATGCATATTTTGTTGTTTGCGAGCGGAGGGTACCACACACCAGGGGCGTCACTAGGTTTTAAGGACAGGGGGGGCTTAGCCCCCAGTAGATGCACAGGATGTGAGCGAATGTAGTGCGCAAGCACGAACTTTCACAATGGCCCAGAAAAAACACAATATTTAGAATTTAGAGTAAATTTAGAGTATTGAATCATGGCCTAGTTGAATCTAAGAATAAGTAAAGTAGTACATCTAATGAGTAACTGGGTAAAAGTAGATGCTAAAAAAAGTGAACCCGAGTAATTTTTCAGGTGTTTGACTATCATGGATATGTCCAGGTGGACTGGAAAACTAATTATATTTCACTAGTAGCCTGTGTCATAATGGTTATACACTCCACATCCAAATACAGCTGTTTTTGGCTCATTTTGATTTCACCCAGACCTCCTCACATTTTCCAATTCAAATAAGACCAGACAACAGAAATGAAGTGCGACTCCAACTGGAGCAGATATTTATGGTAAAGAGTGCACATTTCACCCTAGAAACCCCTTCATCTTCTACACAACCAGGACCTTCACAAGAAATTTCAGATTTTTTTTTTTTCTGAGCTGAAATAGACATTGGGGGGTTGTGCAAATGACTGACCCTGAGAATCATTTTAATTTGAATATTCTGCTTTTATTAGTAGTTTTATTTGGACTAGGTTTAAAAATATATATATATTTTTATACCTAGCCTATATTGTTATCATGCTGTTTTTATATATTCCTGTGTCTTACCTGATCTTCTGCATCTTCAGGGCATGTCTCTGTCTGGCCTCTCCCTAGAGCATTCCTCTCCCTGTCTGTCTGTGCTGCCTGCAGTGTCACCAGATATCATTAGTATTTTAAATTAATCCATTAAATAATCTGTTTTTACTGCTAAATGTTATTTTCCTTAACACAGCCAAGCTATAAAGTACCAGATGACAGTTACAGTAACACATTACACACATACACAGCACATAGCCTACACACACACACACACACACACACACACACACACACACACACACACACACACACGGCACATGAGACAGAGAGACAGACAGAGAGAGAGAGAGAGAGAGAGAGAGAGGAACACACACATGATGACAGGAGTGTTCAGGATCACCGTTTAAAAGTTTTCCCCACCAGAATCTAGCCGAACTTTGGAGCATTATTTAGCCCGTTTTCTGACAAGCTATCATGCCATGGTTGGTACCAACAGAAGCCTAGCGTCTCCTGGTTTCATATGATATCTGTATCTTCACTCTAGCTTTAAAACTGATCCGTTTACAACGCGATTAATATTTCACATGAATTCAAATTTTATCGCGGTCATTTTGACAACACTGCTATTTAGAGATGTAGTAGCTTACTGTCTGATGCCTGCTAGTCCTCTTTCAGCTACAGGTGGACTGACTCTCTCCCTCTGTTGACATCAGCCCGTCACTGCAGGCTCGGAGCGGAGCTTCAAACAAGCCGCCGCTACATGGGCGCAACCAACTCACAGCTGGGAGGGGGGTGGTCAACAAACGAATTAAATTAAACAAATCAGAAATAACAAGAGACAAATGCGGTGACCGCTGGGGTTCTTAAAAGGAGAATATATGTCACATATATATATAAAAAAAAAGGTCACATAATAAAAGAACACCAAATTATTAGGGGGGGCTTAAGAATATTTTAGGGGGGCTTCAGCCCCCCTAAAATAGGCCTAATGACGCCACTGCCACACACGCTACTCCATACGCAGCCGGAAGCGGAAGTAGACACAGACAGCGTTAGATGGCTACTCAAACATGCACTGAGAAGTTTATTTACTTCAAGCAAGCCGACATGTTTGTAAAACTAGATCTAATTGTATTGAATGTATATTCAGGCGCAGTAGGAGCTACTGCTTGTGTCATAAACACAGGAATATCAACTCTTTACTTGCTTGAAGTGTACATTTTTTTCCACAGACAGCGTCAGGTGGCTACTCAAACATGCGCCGAGAAGTTTTTTTTACTTGAAGCAAGTAAAGAGTTGATATCCCTGTGTTTATGAAACAAACAGGAGCTTTTCCCACTGCATGTGAACACACCGAGCACGGCAACTGGGTCTCGCGCGAGACTCCGGGAGACTTTGAATTAGATCTAGTTTTACAAACATGTCGGCTTGCTTGAAGTAAATAAACTTCTCGGTGCATGTTTGAGTAGCCATCTGACACTGTCTGTGGAAAAAAAATGCGGCTTTGAGGGCTGTAAACAGCCTAAACAGCGGAACTTACATCCACTCCCATTCATTGTTGCCGTGGCGATGCGGGGACTAGACGCAACTACCGCAAAACAAGGAGCGATTAAACTGAAAATCTTCAGATTCCTTCTTTTAGACCTAAGATGATAGGAAAGTACACCCCCGGGTTGAATTCGCCTGGAATTGTCCTTTAAGAGGAAAAAAAAATGTGTTAAAGGTAGCTGTTAAGTAGACTGGGATCCATACCACATACACAAGCTTTATTAGTCAAATGAGCCACCTGGACTTGCTGATGAATACAGTAGGTCTAAATAATAAAATAAGCAGTTGCTGACCTGTCAGTGCTTGGAGGAAAGCAACTGCCTAGTTGCTGTTCTGAAGGTAGCGGCGCCTTGTTAAAATGCACTCCATCAAAGTTTCCTTTGAGGTAATAGCTGACAGAAAACATAATGTGAATTTGACTTGACAGGTCTCTGAAAAAAAAAATTGCTCGGGAAATATTGAACAAGACGGTGGGAGGAAGGAAGCAGGGTGAGCACAGAATTTTAATTAGCAAGTTGTCCATGGCCACAGTAAAAACTTCAGAATTTAGAGGTCTTTTTTTTTTATTATCCATGTCTTAGTTTATCTACGACACCCATTGCTGTTTCTCTCATTTAAAGCAGAAGTAAGTGGTCCGGTCGTTTTCGCTAATGCTGCGTTCCAGGCAGGCTTTTGAAATCGTAAATTACAGCTTCAAGTCACAACTTACGACTTTGTAGCGTTCCAGGCAACCCACTCGTGTTTTTCCGACCTGTTTTACCTGTGAAAGTCACTATAACGGCCACTCGTAACTTCCGACCGGTGAACTCGTACCAGATCGAACTGGTACGACTTCACGGTCGGAAAAATACGAGTTTCCTTGAACGCACCATAACAGTCCTCGTCCCTACGTCGCCACATTCACGGCGTCCCTTGGCTGCACACACAGCCCTGCATGCCGTTCTCTCTCCTCATTGGATAAAAACTGTAGGATACGATAAATGTTTTCTCCTCGACTCAGAGCAGAGCAGAGTGACTGACAGACCCGTGTTTCAGACCAAACACTCTATGTAAGTGATTGCTGTCGGAAGATATAACTATTTAAGACTTATATTAACACAAATATATCACTTACTTCTGCTTTAATGTGAAGGTAATGTTACCTTCACTTTTTGAAGGCTCTTACATAATATATATTTGGGTGTTTGTATTGCCTTTCGGCCCCCAAAATGCAAGAATTGACAAAAAAATCTGTAATGTGCAGGCTCCCTCCCTCCCACCAGGATTCGAATTTGCATAATACCATCCCTACCTGGGACCAGTAGAAGGAGTGGGGCAGGGCAAGCAGTGGTTCATTTGCATTTAAAGGGACAGGCACTGAAACCAGCCGTTCTGAACAGGGCTGTTTTGAAAGCTTTGATGTTTGGTCTTTGGGGTATTTTGACCAAAGCATGTCACAGGCATGTCTTTAAGACACCCGGGAACTATTTTAATTTATGGTAAAGGGGTTGAATATGTCTCCTTTAAAAAACAAACAAACAAAGGATCTCATTTGACTCTTCAAATATGAATCCAGTGCTTTCTGGATTGTATGGAAATGTAAACCTAAACCTGCAGTATTGCCTCATCTCCCTCAGAACAAGGATCCTTTTAAAGAGGTTTCTGGTTGTCTGCCATTTCATCACTGTTCTTGTCATTCCCAGTGCCACAGTAAATAATCAAGTGGGAGTGCTCTGCAGTCTCTCTGTTGCTGTGTAATTCATACAAGATAAAACTTTAAAAACTCCCCCTGTGAAAACAGAGAATTGATTGTGCAGTAAAGAATTTACTTACTGTGGCTGAATGTTGAATGAGGTGAAAGAGAGCAATACACTCTTATACAACAATACAGTACCACAACACAACCACAAGAAATCACATAATGCTTATAATTGTTGTTTTTATTCTGATACATAATGCAAGTTTTATTCTTGTAGTCTTAAAAATGGCATGGTCCCTCACTGCTGATTTACTGCAGTTATTATTGGATGGATTATGGACTACTGTGCATATGATCTTTAGAGGATTATTCTCACTATTTCACCATTTTCTGCCACACTTTAAACCTGTAAACTCCACATACTGAGATTCAGCACTCCTGCCAGGCTGCAGCTGGTCAACAATGCATAATGCAGTTTGAAACTGAGGGGGTTGCCAAATCATAGCCAAGTATCCCCCTTGCCCCTGTCCTTTACTCCCTGTTCTAATCACCATAATTTTGCAGAAAACACACAAATCTGGTAACTCAAAGTAGCTGCATGATCTTACCAGCAGCTCAGAGGGGAGTTAAAATAGCAAAATCAGTTGAGATGAGTACATATATTAGATCAGCATCACCTCATCATGTCTCTACCGGCCATACACAGAGCAGCTGCATCTCTGTGTACATGTTCCTACACTATTTGTCCCTAGTGAGCTTGTTTGCCTCTCTGGTGTGTGGGAGGAGGATTGACCCAACCTTAACCATGCAACTGTGTGTGTTCTATATGCATCGAGTCTTTTGATGCATGATTTTGACATAGGCAGCTCAGGTTTTATTTATTAGTTTATTTTATTTGTATAGGTGAAGGAGTGAATGGCTCCGTTCCAAATTCTCCCACAATTCAAACCGGCAAATCAAATAATCCTCCAGGGACTGTCTTGGCATGGCAATTCTCTATTGCTCCACCATGACTCCCCTCACATCTCTTCCAACTATAGTGCATGGGTGGCTAATAACAAGTCAGAGCCCCCTCGTGCGTTTGGCCCTCTGATCTTTTCCCACATGTTCCAACATAGCCAACTGAACAGACCCACAACACACTGCTGATGTATTATCTATTCCATCCTGGCTTCCTCTGATTAGATTTAACACAAGTGCAGCACAGCCGGGCAGAAGCCAACAGTGTGTTCTATTATCAATAATCAGATGACTTGCTTAACAAATCAAGTGCGTGTTTAGTCTATAAAATGAGAAAATGTCAGTCACAGTTTCGCAAACCCATACAGAGCTGTTTGTTTAGTCTGACCTGAGGTTATTGGATTTACAGGTGTATAAGAGAAAAGCAGTGTATATTCAGATGCCGATGACTTGCCTGCTGCCTGGTTAGTTGAGAAAATACTTGTTGTGTAATACTTGATGTTTAAAGGAGACATGTTATCCTCCCTTTCCACAAATTAAAATAGTTCCCAGGTGTCAAGGGTGCTTTCACACCTAATAGTCCGGACCAAGGTCCGGACTTAATTTTTTTTTTTGTTACATTGTTTCCATATAGTCCAGTAAAGTTTGCTTTCACACTGCTATTATGACAGTGGACCAAAGGATCTACCTACGTCATGACGTCATTACCCGCAAGGGCTGCGCCTGCTTATAATTGTCAGTGATTGGCTTGTGGATGAGCGTGTGTCTGACGTTAGTGCATAGGAAGTGCTCTGAAAAAAATAAAATTAAAATATGTGTAAAAGAAGAAAAGAAAATAGTGCAGGAAAGCACGCTGTGGTTTGTAATCGTGGTGCAGAAGAGTGAGTTTGGAGCTGATGAAAGGAGAGAAAAAAGAGGGTCGTGCCGCGGCGAAAATGCTCTCATTGATGAGAGCAGCAGTGATCAGCTGTAACTGTGTAGTGGAGGGGAACACACACACACACGCTACGCGCACACACGCGCGATCCTCCTGTCAGATGCGGCTGCATCTCTCCAGGTCACTTGTGTGTGTGTGTGTGTGTGTGTGTGAGAGAGAAATAAAAGCTCTGACTTTCTGGGGCAGACGTTGTTTGGTGTCACCCGCTGATAAATATCCGTCTTTTTCGGACTTTTTTCGGCGGAAAAAAAGATATTCGGGTCAATGTATAAAAAAAATAGGCTATATAAAAAAATGCATGTATCATTTGGGGATTTATATTAAACACTTTACTGTTTAATTCCGTGTAGGCCTAAACGTTTACAAGTGTACACTGACACACCCATCCCTCACCCAAATCTGGATATGATCTCCTCCACTCCCCAAGTGTTGCTGCCGGTTGCCGCGGCTCATCTTAACTTTTTTTCTGTTTATTTACTTTTTTCGGCACGAGCGAGCGAGACGGGCGAATCTGACGTGACTTCCTGTATTTGGTCAGATAGTTCGAACATTCCAAAAAAAATGCTTTCACACTACGCAGCATCGGACCTTGGTCCAGGATAGTCCGGACCGAGACCACCTCCTGAGGCTGGACCAAAGACTCGGTCTTTAATCCGGACCGTGGTCCAGGGGAGCTTTCACACCTGTCAATTTGATCCGAACTATCTGGAAAGTCCGAAAGTCCGGACCAAACGAGGTAGGTGTGAAAGCCCCCTTAAAAGACATGTCGGTGACATGCTTTGGTCAAAATATCCCAAAGATCAAACATCACAGCTCTTTTCATCCTCTCAAAACAGCCCTGTTCAGAACGGCTGGTTTCAGTGCCTGTCCCTTTAAATGCAAATGAACCACTGCTTGCCCCGCTCCATCCCTTCTACCAGTCGCAGGCAGGGGTGGTATTATGCAAATTCAAAACCTACATCACTGGAAGACAACTGTATTTCAACCTAGGAAACCTGAACATTACAGATTTGTTTGTCAATTCTCACATTTTGGGGCCGGAAGGCAAGACAAACACCCAATATTATGTTAAAGAGCCTTCAAAACTGATATTTCCATAATATGTCCCCTTTAAAGACCCCATCAATGAAAATCAATTGTTGTAATATTACCATGTCTATATGATGTGATTGAACTGCAGTGAACTAATTACAGTCTCATACATATTCACACAGCCAGGGTCTCATATGTCCCAAATAGACACAAAACAAGCAAGATAAACACCCAAATATATGTTAAAGCAGAAGTAAGCGATCCGGTCGTTTTGGCTAACTTCTTGTCAGCCGATGGAGTTAGCAGTCCCCGCCCTCGTCATGGATCTATTGGTCCTCGTCCCTACGTCACCACATTCACACGCATCCTGCACACACAGCCCTTCATGCCGTTCTCTCTCCTCATTGGATAAAGGTTGTAGGATACAAGGAAGTATACAAGAAGTTTTCTCCTTGGCTTACAGCAGGGCAGAGTGACTGACAGACCCGTGTTTCAGACCAAACACTCTATATAAGTGATTGCTGTCGGAAGATATAACTATTTAAGACTTATATTAACACAAACATTCCACTTACTTCTGCTTTAAAGAGCCTTCAAAAAGTGATATTTCTATAATATGTCCCCTTTAATAGATTATCAGTTATTGCCTAATAATCTATCCATCAACCTGTTGATTTGATAATCATGTCTCTTGTGCACTTTGTTTCAACAGTGTACGACTCCTCCTCATGCTGTTATTTCGGCTGATAATATGAGAATTTTACATGAAACAGCTGCTGCTGTGCATCTTTACACACTAAGCTCAGTGCCCACACATGCTGCACTAATGGGAACAGAAATTTGTCAGTTTGCATTCCGTGGAACAGATGTTATCGGGTCTGTTTACCTGTCCCATCTGGAATTGGTGTTAATGCGGCAGCTTCTCGCTGCTTAGATGGCTCCAGGAAAGTGTCCCTAAATGAAGCACAAAAAAAAAAAGCATAAATGCTCATATTTGTCATCTAAAAAACACTTCCTCCTCCTTTTCCTCCACACAGTGCCCTCCAGGGTTGAGCCCCATGAAGGATGGGACCGGGTGCTACGACCACCACATCGGCATCGACTGCTCCGACGGTTTCAATGGAGGATGTGAGCAGCTGTGTCTCCAGCAGCTGGCCCCTCTGGAGGATGACCCCACACTCTACAACATCCAGATGTTCTGTGGGTAAGGAAGAACAGACGCACCGCAATAATTCATAATTATTTGATTTCATAACCCTCTTGTACTCTGGTCCATTCATCATTCATGTACTTCCATTCATGAGAATCCATCTTCATATAAGTGGTAAGTGTGTATGGGTGTCAGCAGAAGAAGAAAGAAAGTGAGCTTACAAAACACTTGACAAGTCACTTAAAGAAGCGTTGTGTACATTCGTCTTCTTTTGAAGGGAAAAGTGTCTCTGTAACTACAGCAGCTGACATAAAAGTGGTACTAGTGCCCTGCTTCTGTTTGGTTTCCAGAACATGGACCACTGTAAATTGACTGGATGAGGGTCTGTGAAGCTATGAGCCCATCCAAAAGTAGATATGATTATCACCATGATTCAAAAACTAACCAGCTCTGCCAACAAATCCATCTGTCTATTGTGGACCGTTCAGGAAAGAATCTTTTAATAAATGATCTGTGTAATTGATGTATCCACTCATCAAAGTGTTTATTAGCAGCACCTGTGCACCTGCTTATTCATGCGTATGGCAACAGTGCGATACATAAAGTCCTGCAGATACTCAAAACAAAGTTTGAATGTAGATTTTTGGAGCGGCTCGCTGGCAAGAGTATTTCTAAGACTGCTCGTCTTCTCTTTGGATTTTGACACAAAAGTCTCTACAATTTGTTCAGAGGTCAGAGAGAAGAGACAGACTGGTCGGAGCTGACAGAATGGCTACAGGAATTGGCATAACCAGTCTTTACAAATGAGCAGAGAAGCTTCAGAGTACATGAAACCTTGAGGCAGACAATCACAAAAGTCCACAAAAACTGTAAAGATAAAGGTACAAAAACACTAAATAAAAGCAGACAGTAACAGTAAATGGACTCTCTGGGGGAAGTGGTGGAGAGATACACAATTAAGATGGTGGAGGCCATCCTGAACAACACAGATCATCCAATTCATGACACCTTGATGGACCAAAGAAGTAACAGTGGTGGACGGCTCCTCTGTCTTCGTTGCAGGACAGAGAGATACAGAAGATCTTTTATACCCTCCGACATCAGACTTTTTAATTCTTCTGCAAATGGTCGATGAGCTTACAGACAAATGAATTTCCCTTTGGGCATTAATAAAGTAATTCATATCCATATTTGTATTGGTAACTGAAAACATATCTATAGAATAGAACAGAATAAATCCATCCACCTAGGATGGAAAATTGCCTTTGGCTCAACAAATAAAATAAAACATCACGGATTACACTGAAGAACAAAATCTAAAAACCACAACAACTGTACATTGGGTTAAAATAGTTAAAATAACAGTGGGGATTAAAGTAGGAAATAAGAAAAGGAAGTAGAGCAGCAAGGTTAAATAAATAGAATTACATCTTCATTCCTAACTTGACCCTGCACTGTTTGGAGCACATGTCGTTTGTTATTTGCTCTGAATAGTTTGTCATTGACCTCAAAAAAATTCTCATCAACAGTCTTGGGCAAAGCGCCATCTGCAGAGATGTTGTCATCAAAATCCTCCATTGTCAAACAATATGCACTAAAGCTCTTTTCTAAAGGCTTCCCTCTCATGTCACTGTGACAGTAAGTTATGAAAAGCATCCAGAATCTTACGTCTGCATGTACATTGTTGAAAAACACTGGACAAAACGGATTAAATCAGATTTTACCACCAGTGTGGAGATCCATAGACTGAGGTAGATTTTCTCTTCATTCACTAAATTCTGTTAAATTAAAAAAAACAAAAGTTCAAGTTTAAGTACATAAACTGAGAAGATGTAGAGATCATGTTGTTCGGGTTGGTTTAAAAATACGTAATGACCCTTTACAGCTGTCGGTGTCTGAGGGTTGATTAGTTTTTTATGCAGTAGCTGTTGCTGAGGGGTTTTTTTTGCCACGTGATGACAGATGAATAATACGTCTTCAAAAGCAGAATTAAAGTTTATTTTCTTAGCGCCTGAATATGTTATGTGTAGAAAACCTTGAAAATCATGAGTGCAATAATGAATAAGATGTTTTGGACTGAAGACTGACAATAAGGAGCACTGGCTAAAAGTTTCAAAATGCCATCTCTTGTGCAGAAATGTCAGTGGGAAGTCTGTTAGACCTTGTATATGTACATGCATGTTTGCAGTGGAAAAAGCATTTCAACCAGTGCTCCAAGTTCCTTCTTCAAGTTTGAATCTGAAAAATGCCATTTATATATACACACACACAGTACAAACATACAGGGATAAATACAGGGTTAAAGGGATAGTTCAACAATTTGGCAAATTGGCCCATTGCCATAATCCCTATAGTTTTAGGAGTAGGTTCGTTACCTTAAAGGTCCCATATTATGCTGTTTTTCAACTATTTCACATGGTTCTAAGTTGTCCAACCATATAGTATTCCTAGTGTATTGTCCCCAAATCAATCTGCAGCTCTACATCTCAGTAATCTAAAAGTGGCTCTCCAGAGCTCTCCTGAGAACGAGCCGTTTCTGTGTCTGCACCTTGAAATGCAAATAAGATGTGTAAACCACGTCCACTCCACACCTGTCACGGGGAGAGGGTGTGGTTTTCACTACAGGTACATGTGCCAGTGTTGACATTGGGACAGGGGTCGGGCATTGATTTCCGGAAAAAAATAAATAAATTCTGAGACTGGCAAATGTAAATGTTTTTACTGTGGCAGAAGGAGAAACATGGAGAGACTCCTACTACCATCAGAAAGTTCTATGTGAAACTGTCAAATAAAAAAAACAAGTGAAACTGAGGAGCGCAGCACAAACTGTGCACTGTTGTATGGACTGATGAGAATATTGAGGTGGTTTTGCGCCGGGAGAGGAGACCGGCCCAGTATTTCAAACGTGATCTGACAGGATTATCCTGGTCGGATTAGATTAAATCTAGATCTGATCTGAAAACTGGGTATTTCAACACAGATCCAGAGAATCCTGATCCTGAAGATCTGGGCCCAGTTGTTCAAAGGTAATCCAATCGGATTTTGGATAATGGATTGGATCAAATCTTGAAAATGGGTTGTTCAAAACCAAAAACAGATTCTGAGATCGGATTAGATCACGTAATCCAATCTTGGTTTTGATCTGGATAAAACCCTCAGTTTGTGTTGTTCAAAACTTTTCAGTAGGATCGGGAAAACTTTGATCAAAAAAATCAGGATTATTCTGATCCCAGCAGTTGGGTGGATTCAGGGGGGATTTCAGGAACAAAATGTGATTTAAATTAAATTCAAACTGGTCAAATAAACAATATTCATAAAGTAGTATATATACAGTTATTGATTTATATTTTGCACCTAATTTTAAACCACAATAGTGATTAGTAAATAATGTTAACTTTTGAATATTCTACAACTGAAAAACTTTTCCCCAACTACTTTTCCCCAAACTGAATTTAATGAAATTTGAAGATTGAATTTTAAAATTTGAAGTTTGAATTTTGAAATTTGAAGTTTGAATTTTGAAATTTGAAGTTTGAATTTGAAACACATGGGGAAATATTCACAATTTCACTAATGTACTGTATATTTGCTTTTTTCAATTTATTTTAACAGCCCAACTAGATGGAGGCTGGCTGTTTAAAAGACACTGAAGAAACAACGAAGAGCACAGAAAACAATACATAAACAAATAAACACACTTTGAGAGACCTCATGCTGCTGTTCTACCTGTTGTTAACAGACCAATCAGCCTTCAGTGTGATGCACAGTCCCATCTAGAGCATCTTTATCCGGATTTAGTAATCTTGAAAATTTGGATTTGGATCAGACTGATCCAATCCAACTTTGCTTTGAACAACTGGGATAAAAGTAAAACAGATTACGTGATCCTGGATAGCAAAAAAGGGGATTTCAAAATCCGGATAATTTTTATCCAGATTACACCTTTTGAACAACTGGGCCCTGGGTTTCAGCTCTGGTAATCCAATCCTCCTTTGAATCCAGATAAAAGGCTGATTTGGGTATTTCAAAAGTTAAGTCAGATATCAGGATCAACTTGATACCAAAATTTCAGGATCATTCTGATCCCACCTCAGAGGTGGATTTGACTTGGATTGACAATGTCTCAACTCCACTTTCCTTGATTTTGTTACTCAATATGTTCATTACACTTAATCTAAATTGTTAGTGTTTCAGTTTTAACAAATAATTGAAGTAATTGAAGAAATTTAAAACATAGCAAAAAATATTGTTTGGCCATACATCCTGAAACTGCTGTATTTATTAATTTAAATCACATTCAAGCACTTTCCAAGCATTTACAAGGCATATTTTCATGCTTCTGATTTAATGAAGACAAACTTGACTTTAAAATAAACTTGAAAATGCATTTTTACAATGCTTGTAAAGTGAATGATATTTTAAAACATGCAGTAATGTATTTCAAAACGTGTTTGTATACAAACTGATTATTTTACTTCATCTAATCAAATGTTATTGTGCGATAAATGAACATACGGTAGTAATCATGTTTAGTGAGAGGCTTCTACATAAGGAAGACAAATTAAGAGGAAAGTGTTTCTAATCGGGTCACTGACCAAGCTATAGGCTTATGCTATGAAAAATAATGCAATCACAATTTCAAGCAGTTTCAATGGCTTTATTTCAAGTACAGTTTCAAGCACTTCAAAATCCAAACACCAAGGTTTCCAAGGATTTCCAAGACTCTTGTTGCACTGTTGTCCTTATTAGCAGTGGTATTGCTGAGTGGGCTCTGAAAGTAAAAAGAGACGGTGTATGAGTATATCTTTGTCATAGTCAGAAATAAACAATAGTCACAGAAATGGTCAAAAACATGATATCACCAGCATTACTGACACTTCTGAATGAACTGTATTGTTCACGTGCTGTGTAATGTTACGTTTCCTAATTACTGCAGCAGTGTGGTCTGCACACAGCACAGGTAGCCTGCTTTAAAAAGAAAAAAAGTCCCCTGCATAACGTTAATAAACTCTGAACAGGTTGGTGTAAGTGTAAAACAGTTAAGGTGTGATGTACGTCAGATTAATTCCCTTGTAAATTAAACCAAAGTCTGCAAAATTGATCAACATAGCAGCTACGTCGCTAGCCCGCTAGCTGCTTAACACACAAGTCAATGGAGCCGAGTTAGCTCCCGTTAGCATGGCCGTGGATCAATTAGGGATCGTTACGCTCTCGTTTCAAGTAGGTGACAAATCAAATAGTTGGCTTGCATGATTTGTTGGTTGGCGTTCGTATGGTCTTAAAACCGCTACACATTAGACGGCAGTAAACTTACACTTTTGACGTGAAAGTCGCGCTCCCAGCTGCTCCTTTGGTGAAGTAGTCCGCCATGTTTCAGATCCGGAGGCGGAGACTTGAGATTTGGAAATCCGTATCCGGCCAGGTAGGGATCACGGTGATCCACCCTGCCAGTGTTTTGAAATACTCAGATAAAGTCAGCAGGATCACCGTGATCCAAGACTGAGAAAAGGAGGATTTCATTATCCGGATTATTCTGATCCAGATTACAAGTTTTGAAATACTGGGCCCAGGAGACTTCCTCGTTCAGATGCCTCTCATTCCGTGATGAGGACCGCTGCGCTGATGAGAAGAGGTATCATTCCAATATTCTCTGATCCGCGATTTCATTTTTAATGACAGGCGGCTGTTTTTCAGTCAATGATTCAAAAGGATCATCTGGCGGCCGCGGTACCGACTGCTCCTCCCGTATCTACCGCTTCATGTCAAGTCACGGACGGGGGGGCAGAGAGAAAGAGCGAGTGTGTGTGGATTGGGTGGGGGGGGGGTCGCTGTACTGGAAAAGTGTCAGCGGGCGGAGCTCACGTTTTTCCAGACTGGCCCAGGGGGAGTATAAGGAAGTACCGGGAGGTGGAGTCACCTGAGTTCAGCGCATCCTGACGTCAAGTCTGCCAGCACTTCCAATTCGCCCGTTTGGAGACACGATCTCAAAAAAGTGTAGAAATCAATTAAGGGAGTGAACAGACTTTTTTCACCTCCAGGCGTCATAGAAAGGCCACGGGAACACATAGGACCACTACAAAACCTGTAGAAAGTGGATTTTGCATAATATGGGCCCTTTAAATTGTCAGTGCAAGCTAATTTCAGAATGGCGGAGCAGAGCCGTGAGCTGCTCAGAGCTACGCTACGGAGTCTAATGTGATTTCTTGGTTTCTCAAATCAAACTCATCAAATACAAAATCCAACAACTCCAAAACGCTCTGGTGGACAAGTTGTGACCTGCACATTCACCACGCTATGAGATAATAACAGAACGTTACGACACAGAGTTGTTTTCAAGGCAAATGCAGAGACTGCTTGCTGAACAACTGCTCCCGACGGGAATGTGCATCAGCGGTTTTGCATGAATTTACCTTGAAAAAAACTCTGTCTTGTAACATTCCGTTATTACCATTAATTAAAGGTGCAAGCTAACGTTGATTATTATCTCATAGTGTGGTGAATGTGCAGGTCACAACTTGTCCACCAGAGCATTTTGGAGTTGTTGGATTGTGTATTTGATGAGTTTGATGAGGGAAACCAAGAAATTACATTAGCCTCCGTAGCGTAGCTCTGAGCTGCTCCGCCGTTCTAAAAATAGCTTGCACCGACAATTAAAGGTAACGAACCTACTCCTAAAACTCTAGGGATTATGGCAATGGGCCAATTTGCCAAAATGTTGAACTATCCCTTTAATGTTTTAGTTCCACCTGGGCTTTTTAGGCTCTGCTACAAAAGGAGTCAATGCCTGGATCTTGAACCTGAAGCAGCTAAATGTAACTCAGGTGGTGTCATTAATTGTGTATCATTGACACCTCTACAAAGTGACTAGGGTGAATAGCTCATATGGAAAGGGCCTTTGACTACAGGTTATGGGTATAATAGGTTCACAGAGAGCTGCCTCAAAGCCCCTCATTTAAAGCTATTACACAGCCATGGTTCAGCCCCACAGGTGTTTCCACTTGAGCTGGCTGATTGGAGCTGTTCTCAGTGCTAACAGAGGTGCCTACCTTCAGTCTCGTCTCAGCAGAGCTCCAATCAGCCTGCAGAACTGCAAACATACAGCTTTAATCTAAAGGGAGCCCGGAGGTAAGAGCTAGTTTTCTGCTGCTGGCTACCCATGCAGTGGTGTTATCGCCTGTATAAATGACTGTGCACTGTATGTGTGGAAGCCTGCCAACGTCAACTTTATTTAAGTTCTACAAGAGGGGGATAAATAGTTGTGGTTATCTCCACTGCTGCTCCAACAGCAAGCAGCTGTTTGGTGCTGTCATCTATACATTAAACATAATACCAGAGGCGCGGTATATTCCATGTCAAATTAGCATAACCAGGTGATACGAACTGCTGTTTAATTTAATTCTCGACAACAGCATTTTGTTGTTGTCACTTTCCATAGCGCAGATGTGGCTAAATCCTCCTCTCCTCCCACCGGAGACTGGCATCAGCTTTGCGACATTTGGCATCCAGGAGAGAGCTTCTCTCCGTGTAAATCCCTGACAGATTATCTGTCGCTCTTTAACCCCCACACCCAATCTCCTATTTTTCACTTTCCACCTCATCTGCGTGTGGTTTATTTCAGAGTACATTATATTATACTCCAAGATGTCAAAACATCATCAATGTGAAAGACTCTTGAGAGGATGCTCAGTGTTTGAATTCAAGCTTCTTTTTTGATGGTGGAGGATTTAGTGCTAGCTGAGTACAATTGGTTTTGTGTTGAAGTGTGATGTCTAAATTCTGCATTATATCTTGAACCCTCCAAAAAAACAAAAACAAATACGTTTACACCATATCTTACAATAACATTTAGTGAGATACTGTAAATCAACATTCCTACTAGTATTTTGTTGTCCATGGGCGTCACATATGGTAAAGTCTAGTGTTACTACAATAAATGATACAAGATAACAAGCACCAGTGTTGATGTTACCATTTATGCTGGAGTTATTTTCTCAAATTGAAACTATATTTGTGGTTCGCATAGTTTGAGCTGAGCATCATCACAAATGCATCTATTCTCCTACACAAATGAGATCAAATAGAATAATGCAGCTGTGTGTTGTTGATATCAAGCTGTCACTCAGAGGAACGTCAACTTCTACACAAACTTATCTAATTTACTACTCTAAAAAATATAGCCCAGTTTTAATAGAATATCATGTTTGGCTGCCGCTCAGAAGCAGGTCTTAAGCAAATTGGTAAGTCGGTGGTTTGATTCTTGACTCCTCCAGTCAAGATGCTGAAGTAGCAAGACACTGAACCCTAAATTGCTCCTGTGTGTAATGGAGAAGTGCTGTATGAAAGAAGTGGCTTGTGGTGTAAAGTGCGACCCATTAACATATCAGTGGTACACTAACGACACTCCCAGTTATTCCAATTGAATAATTCATGTGATTAAAAACGGTTGCCTGGTAATTTTAGCAGGTGACGCCTGGCTTGAGGTCAGTTGTGCACGTGCAGTACTCAAAACGGCCAGCAGGGGCCAGGAGCGCTGAGTCTGCTGAGCAAGAGAAGAAGAGTTCAGCCAATCAGAGCGCAGGGTTCAGTCGCTTAAACGTCAAGCGGGCTAACTGACACCATGACTGACACACGTCAATCATGCCAACACACTTGACATCCAACAACGACACAACCCGGACAGGTGTTACATTTCATTAGCACACGTGTGACTGCTTCATCTGGTGAGCGGCGCTTCAACTCCTCCGCAGAGGTCGACGGCCGGGTGGGAGTGGAAAGGATATAAGATAAGAGAGTCCGCTAAACGCTGATAACGTTCACCTGAAGTTGATTAGCTAGCCTATATGGTTTATTTATACCATGGTCTGGGTGAATCCTCGATTCTGATTGGCTGCGGGGTGTCCATTAAAAAGTGTTATACCATGGTCTGGGTGAATACTCGATTCTGATTGGCTGCGGGGTGTCCATTAAAAAGTGATAATGGACACCCATAAAGATGTTCCGGTCAAATTGCCTGACTTCGCCTCCGCGTCGTCCATTAATTTCTGATAATGGACACCTCGTCGGGCATTATCCCTTACGTGTAGCACATCGGATAAGGAGACTTGTTTAGACAGGGGTCTTCAACGTTCTTCTGGCCAAGGACCTCCAAACTGATGGAGCAGGGACCTCCTATGTAATTTAAAATTGTGTATAACTGGCCCTATAGTGCTATGGATAAATGCACCTTGCGCATTTATGCATTGTACATTACAGAAGTATTCAAATCATACATAGGCTTGTATATTAGCCTATATAGCCTATGTTTTTTATTTTAAACATGCAAATATCAAAATCCTCAAAATCAGTTAGGCCCATAGTGCCACATGTGCTGTGTGAGACACACCTCTTTTTATTGCATTTTAACACTCATAGCCTATTTAAAAAAAAAAAAAAAAGAGCGTTTTAGCTCAATAGCTTAGCAGGTCATGTAACCCATTGACCACAAACCACCAGTGCAGGACCACAGTAGGCCTACTACTCTGACTGTGTGAGAGGCACCTCTTTTTATTGCATTGAACACTACATGAAGTATCATGTGCGTGTGTGCATGCTCTTGAGGCTGGTTTAGTAGGATCTGGAAAATATTTCTGTGCTCAAAAATGAAATGAAAATGTGGAATGTAACAATGTAGAAATGGTACATTTTTCAGAAATGGCTGACTAAACTTCTGGGAAAAAAATGGGAACAGTGGAAATGCCTTATTTTATTACAAATGCACAAATGGAGTTGGCATACTATATATGGGATAACCTTTTAAATGTACAGTATACTCAAAATGTAGCTGCTCATCATCCCCGGCCTAGACTGGAACTATTTAGATCCTGTCTTTTTTTTTCTTTTACTGTTGTCATTATTTAACTTAACAGACTGATGTTTCTGTCATGATTAAAAATAGTATAGTTGCCATCTGGTCAGAGTGAGCAACAGACAACATCAAGGAGTTCCCTTTATGATTTTGCCAACTTACTGATGAACAAAGTTAATGAACCACAATGGATTGGAAATTTTGTAGCTAATGAAATTGTTGCTTGTTGACAAGGTTGTTAAGATAAGGTTGTAAATTGTAATTAAAATCAAGGCACTTAATTTGATTTAGAACTTGGTTGGGTATTCAGTTTGATATATGGAGATGATTAATTGTTCCGTACTCAGTTGTAACATTTAAGATTAGCTTGTGGCCATTTTGTAAATGCATGCACACACACACACACATGCATGAGACAACCCAGAGTCCAGAGTTAGGCCAGTGGTTGCACTGATGCTGGATAGATAAGTCCCAACAGATGATAGGAAGAAGGGTTAAACATAGAAGCAATGTTTTGGTTGAGAAGTGAATGCAGACACGTCTTATTACAACAAACACGTCAACATCACCAACACATAATCAGCTTAGACCAGCAGGAGCAGGAGCCACGCCCACTTAAATCATGGAGGTCAGAGAAGGTGTCTTTGTTTCTTCTTGAATGTGATATGTGATCCTCATACTCATTTTAAACCTTCATCTTCTGTCATATCGTTGACTACTTAAATTATATCCTTTAGTTACAGCTTTAAAAAACTAATCATGCAACCAGAAACGTCTGTCTATGTCAACAGTGTAAACTTACTTAACCCTTGTTTTGCTGTAGGAGTGCTAATTGTTTACTTTAAACTACAGTAAAGGGGAAATCAGGAAATGTAAGAGTAAAGAAAGAGAAACAAGTATATTACCTGGCAAATAAGGGAGAATGAATAGCAAAGCAAACTTATCACAGTTCTCATAAGGGAAGGAAATGTGTAAATCAGTTGAATGACTCAGACTTGTATTGCCCCAGGTGCATCGAGGACTACAAGCGCGGTCCAGACGGGAGGTCGTGCCTCCCGCTGTCTGAAGCCTGCACCGAGGGAATCGACTGCGGGGAAGCAGCGGACATCCCCGCCAACCAGACTGTGTTCGGAGACCTTTTCTATGGATACAACAACCACAGCAAGGAGAGCACCTCCGGACAGATCCTCAAGGCCACATTCAGGTGAGCACAAGCTGTTTGTGACGTGGAGCATGTGGCGTGGTTGTTCTGCCATTTGTATCGCAGCAGGGAAAGTGTTTGGCCCTTTTGGCTTGGACCGTGGTGATAACCAAAGGGCTTTGGATGAGGTGGTCAGAAGCAATGCTTGGATATAGATTAAGAGTTACAGTTGGAGGAGCATTTACGCATACCTTCTAGAGCTGCAACAATTAATCGATCTATCGAACAATAATCGAATAATCAGTTTGAGTAGTAGTTTTAAAGGGATAGTTCAACATTTTGGCAAATTGGCAATGGGCCAATTTGCCCCCCAAAAAGTCAGAATTCACTGATTTCAGCTTCTTAAATGTGAATATTTCTGGTTTATTTGTTCCTTTATGACAATAAACTGAGTATCTCTTTGGTTTGTGGACAAAACAAGACATTTGAGGACGTCATCTTGTGGTTTGAGAAACACTGATTGACATTTTTCAACATTTTTTAACATTTTATTGACCAAACAACTAATCGATTAATCGTTTAAATAATCAACAGATTAATCGAAAATGAAAATAATTGCTAGGTGCAGCCATAATACCTTCTTATGAATGGTGCAACCTGTTGCCGGATCACTGGAAAAATAAAAACAGTAAATGTAAGGTCTATTTCCATGTACCAGTGATTCCAAATGTATCAGCCTGGTGGTCTAGCTTCTAATGAAATCTCTGACAGGTATAAATCCAGTGAGTATAGTTCAACACAGTCTTAAGAGACATTACACCAAATACAGTGAAAAGTCAATATAGCATCTTCCAGCCCATCTCAAATCAACCTGGCAAACCCACAGAGGAACCACTAGTAAAAAGAACATTTTCATCACCTCCGTTTTCAAGTGGTTTTTTTTAGTGTTTTCCACAGTTTCTTTCCATCATGTTTAATTTCATTTAGTTTATTTTGATGATATTTAATTTTCTTTTTCCTTTTTGCTTTTGTCACTTTGTTTCTAAGGGAACAGTATGCCTTCCAGTCAGTAGTATTGCCAGATTTTTCAGTGCATATGTGAAGATCTGCTCTCAGTTCAAGCTTACTGCATGTGCTACTGTATAGAATACTGACCTCATAGTAGGGCTGTCAGTTTTTAGAAAAATGAGGTTCGAACGAATATCGAATGACCCGTAATTCGTTTGGATATATTTGAATATCCCACATCCGGTGGACGTTCCGCGGTGCTATACAGGCACTGGGCACTGCAGCCAAAGACGGTAAATAGAGTATCTTTGCTGCAGCCTACATATCGAGCAGGTCATTACCGCTCGAATATGAACTTTCCACATTCAAACGAATATTCAAATGTCGAATAAAAAGTGACAGCCCTACCTCATAGGGTCATGGACACAAAGGGCTACAATATTGCTTACCTTTCCTAGCTTATCGTCTGTCCAAAGCGATGTTACACATTGGGTCTTGAGGGTCACAGCACTTATTTACTGGAAAACAGTCTGAATGACACAGTCCTTGCACTGCTACGTTCACAGCTATGACTTCTACCTCTCTGGCCCGGTCTCCAGACTCACTGCTATTCCTGAGAGGAGCTCCACTGCTTGTGTGTCAAACTTGTTTTTTCAAATTTTAATGTGCAATTTCATACCTGGTGTAATTTACTTGTACCGTGGCAGTAATTTAGTGATCTCAGTGGAAGGAGCTGAGACAAAGACAGCTTGACAAGCTCACTTGGGCTGTATCCAGTCCTCAGTCAAAGATGCCAGGATTACAGTACCTCAGTGTGCAAACCCTACATGTCCATGAGAACAACTATACACTCAGTGGCTGATAGTTCACTTTTTGCTGCTCTCAGACCAGATGTGAGGAGAGATATTGCCTCTCTGTCTGTATTGTTCTAATTGATGTCTATTTTTAGTTTTAATGGGCTGCAAGTGCTTCTTGCCTTGCTTCCCTCCACAGCATGTCACTGCTCCATTGTGTGACATGTTTTTTTCCCTTTTTTTTCAGTAATGAAAGACAAAAAACACTTTAGTTACCTTCAGTTATGTGTTTAAAATAATAATTTGGTTCCCACAGCTTCCATGCTTCAAAAGTAGAGCATTCCCTGGAAGTAATAATTAAAAGTATTCACCTCCACTTCATATGCACACCAGGCAAGTAAAATTTTGTTATTTTATAATGTGAGTGTGAGGTACAAGATTGTGTTAGGTACATACAGTATATTTCATTCCTAGGTTACAGTAGCACTTTCTATATTCCTCAGTTATCAAGACAAAATGAACTTACTTACCCTGTATTTATTAAAAATGCAGCACACAAGCAGTAAGTATTCAGAATGTCATCCATGGGGACCCCTTGCTTTTTCATGTTTAATTTCACTCCCGTTCAGACAGGCACTGTTTGATATATTGGACTGTGCCCAAATCCCCCACAGAACACTAAATTTACTGTTTATGGAAGTAAGAGCTGCTGTATACATCAGCACCTCTCAGATTGTCTGAGGTTGAAATCTGATTTAAATCACACAAGGGAAATTGTTGCAGTAAACACATGACCAGGAGGCACATGTGTTCCCACAGGCTGTGAGCAGCATGTTGGTGTGGATGGTTATATATTTAAAGGTTCTTTCATGATGGCACAAGGGTTTCATGGTAGATTTTTTTGACGTCAGTTCCCTCCCAATAAAAAAATATAATCGTGACAGTAAAAGCATGACACTGTCAGGATCGTCCTCTATAAAACCGCAAGACATTCCTCCTAATCTCAGGCAAATGCAGTGTGATGAAATACTGAGGGAAATAGCTGTCACCTCTTTGGAGAGACTTCTAGATATTAAGCCCCACAGGTTCAAAAAAGATGCTGTGTCCCTTTCATAATTTGCACAGGGTTGGATGTGGACAGTCGAATACTTTGAAGGCGGTTAATTATCACTGTCCACATGCTGCAATCATTTCCACTGAACTCAGGAAGCCAGAAGGTCAGCAAAGTCCTCTGCGGCCCAGGAATTTAATTTGGGCCATGCATGGATTCCGCTGCCCGGAGGCAAGTCACCCACTTTGGGATCCACCGCTGGAGTTGTGGAGAGGGAGGTACGGGTGAAGCAAGAAAGTTAACATCATCAAGAATCTAAATCTCAAATGCTCTGATCTCATTTGAAAGTGCTTGTGAATGGAGAGCGGGGTCTGAGGCAGACTTTGAAGAGCACCAAATGCTTCCTGCGCAGATGAGGTGGTGGAAGAGGAAGGCAGACTCTTTAGGGAGGCATGGTTAATGCAAGGCCCTAATTATAAGAGATGGCAGCAAATGAATTAAAACTGACCAGGAGCCCGTGTGCTGAAATGAAACCTAATTGGACCAGATGAACATTTGAATGTAAAATGAACAAAACTTACGGGAGGAGAGCATCGCAATCAAATACAGAGGATCAGTGAAGGGTTTGAAGAGGGTGCAGCACTCGATTAGATCAGAGGAGTCACTTTAAAACCAGATTGATACATAGATATGTACTGTATGTCCCCGAGGAAACTATAGATTTAATGTTGGTCCAAGTCAGTATCAAACGTTTGCTCCCTATTGCAGTGCTGTATTTTAAAGATGCATCAGACTACATCCTCCACAATGTTGCAAAAACCTAGAAAATCTTGCATGTTAAGTGGAGTTACCATAAAGCACCACCCCAGAGATTATAGATATATATATGAATTTAACATCATAGGGAGGATAAACAGTTTTCTCAAGTCGAAGAGAAAATCATTCATACATTCAAGGGGCATCACTTGAGTAATCTTGTTGGCTTCATTACAAACTAGGGGCGGAGAGCTTGAGATGTATTTTACTGTAAACGTGGCTGCTAGGAGAAAAGGACAGAACAGAGTTGAGTTATTTGGTGGGGTCATGGTTCACATTTTCTGGTGGTGTTTATTAGCTCAAATCGGTAATCCACAGGTGTATATTATGTATCTCTAGTCTAAATGGTTGAAACCTGGGCTGTTTGGCCCATGCCTGCATCAGCTCCACTGTTTACACTCACACACACGACTCATTCTGCTGGTTTTGTTGGACAACAAAACACTTGTATTCAAATTGATTTTCTTTGCCTCACAAATGGCAAGTACAATTATAGCTGCTGCGCAGCGATGGGTCGGCTCCGGGCTACTTTTGGGCAAATTTAGGCAATTCTGAGCCAAAAACAGGAGAATAGGAAGACAGGACAGTTGACCTTATAATGTTCAATTTGCGTCAGTTGAGGATTGAACCCACAACCTCGGGAACCAAAGACTGTTGTCTATCGCACTGAGCTAATTGACAAGTGGCATACAACAGTGGCTTCACAAATTGAGTAAGCCATTCACTGTCGTGTAGGCAGATTTGAAACCACAGTAAAAAGAAAAATCAGTTTTTGAGGTAAAATAATGATATGTATTTAAACAAACATCTACTATGAATCTAAGATGTTAGGAGCCTTCGCACATGGTCCAGTCCAAGCTATTTGGATTTTTAAATTTAGAGGCTTGCTGTGATGCCACCATTAGGACAATTGTCTTGTATTTCATGTTGAGGACATCTGACATATCGATCTGTCATCATCATCATCATCACCCTTGCTGGGTCTCGAACCCACAGCCTCTGACACCAAGAACCAACTCCTAACTCGCTGAGCTAATTAGCTGGTAGTGAGACCTGCTGTGTAGCTTCATTTATCCACTCAGGTGAGCCAGTGCCCGGGCAGCTGTTGTGAACGCAGATTTCAAAAATGGTCAAAAAGTCAGAAATTCTGTTATCTAAACAAAAATCTGTTAATACATAAATTGCATCTAGACAGCAAAACAGCTTGAGGACATGTGACATTTTGATCTGTCATCATTATCATCAGCCTTGCTGGGTCTCGAACCCACAGCCTCTGACACCAAGAACCAGTTCCTAACTCGCTGAGCTAATCGGCTGGTAGTGAGACCTGCTGTGTAGCTTCATTTATTCACTCAGGTGAGTCAGTGCCCGGGCAGCTGTTGTTATGAAATGGTCAAAAGTCAGAAATTCAGTCATCTAAACAAAAATCTGATAATACATAAATTGCATCTTGACAGCATGGAAATGTTGGTGATTTGTTTTTAATGATAAGTCTTTTGCTTCATAAGAGAAAATATGATGTTTAAAAATTCCACACTCACATTGACTGCAGTTGTTCCCATGAGAGCAGAATTCAAAAAGTGCCCCCTCGGGGGATAATAAAGTTTTCTGAACTGAACTGAACTGAACTGAAAATGTTCTAGAAAATTCAGTTTTTGAATTAAAATTCTGATATTTGCTAAACTTCATCAACCATGACTCCAGAATATTCTCATTTTTTTTCAGGAAGTTTGAAAATGTATTTAGCAAGAATTTAATGGTATATGTTTACAGTACTGTTTACAGTCAAACGTTTTCATGCACTGTAGGCTCAATTTTTGCTTAATCAAAAATCCGAGAAACAAGTTTTGTGGAGGACGGTCTGGAGATGCTCTGTACCAAGTTTGGTGTCAATTGAGCAAAAATTGTGGGAGGAGATACATTTTAAAAGTTTTACAGTTATTGAAAAAAACAGAGTGATGGACTTCATAATTTGTATAAGTTTAAGTGGACAAAAGTTTCAGCAGTATTGAGGCGACATTGTGGTGAAGTTTCAACACTGTAGCATCTACCGTTGGTTTGGTAGGAATTTTTAAAGTTTTTAAATTTAAACGCTTATTGTGCCCCCCCTAGGAGGGGGGGGCACATGTCCTTGGAGTTGAGTGAATCTGGCATGGGACTGAACCTTTGTGCAAAGTTTGGTGAGTTTTCGCCCATGGGAAGTATGACTTCCTTGGAAGAAGAAAGAAAGAAAGAAAGAAAGAAAGAAAGAAAGAAAGAAGAAGATTATAGCTGCTGCGCAGCGATGGGTCGGGTCCGGGCTACTTTTGGGCAAATTTAGGCAATTCTGAGCAACAAACAGGAGAATAGGAAGACAAGACAGTTGACCTTATAATGTCCAATTTGCATCAGTTGAGGATTGAACCCCCAACCTCGGGAACCAAAGACCATTGTCTATCGCACTGAGCTAATTGACAAGTGGCAGTTTAACAGTGGCTTCACAAATTGAGTAAGCCATTCACTGTCGTGTAGGCAGAAAAAGAAAAATCAGTTTTTGAGGTAAAATAATGATATGTATTTGTCAAACATCTACTATGAGTCTAAGATGTTAGGAGCCTTCGCAGATGGTCCAGTCCAAGCTATTTGAATTTTTAAATTTAGAAGCTTGCTGTGATGCCACCATTAGGACAATTGTCTTGTGTTTCGTGTTGAGGACATTTGACATTTTGATCTGTCATCATCATCATCACCCTGGCTGGGTCTCGAACTCACAACCTCTGACACCAACAACCAGCGCTTAACTCAGTGAGCTAATTATCTGGAAGTGAGACATGGCGTGTGTCTTCTCAAATAGACTCAGGGAGTCAGTGTCCGGGCAGCAGTTGTGAACGCAGATTTCTGTTATCTAAACAAAAATCTGTTAATACATAAATTGCATTTAGACAGCAAAATAGCTTGAGGACATCTGACATTTTGATCTGTCATCATCATCACCCTCGCTGGGTCTCGAACTCACAATCTCTGACACCAAGAACCAGCTCCTAACTCGTTGAGCTAATTGGCTGGCAGTGTGACCTGCTGTGTAGCTTCATTTATCCACTCAGGTGAGCCAGTGCCCGGGCAGCTGTTGTGATGAAATGGTCAAAATGTCAATAATTCAGTCATCTAAACAAAAATCTGATAATACATAAATTGCATCTTGACAGCATGGAAATGTTGGTGATTTGTTTTTAATGATAAGTGTTTTGCTTCATAAGAGAAAATCTGATGTTTAAAAATTCCACTCTCACATTGGCTGCAGTTGTTCCCATGAGAGCAGAATTCAAAATGTTCTCAAAAATTCAGTTTTTGAATTAAAATTCTGATATTTGCTAAACTTCATCAACCATGACTCCAGAATATTGTCATTTTTTTTCAGGAAGATTGAAAATGTATTTAGCAAGAATTTGATGGTATATGTTTACAGTACTGTTTACAGTCAAACGTTTTCATGCACTGTAGGCTCAATTTTTGCTTAATCAAAAATCCGAGAAACAAGTTTTGTGGAAAACAATCTGGAGATGCTCTGTAGCAAGTTTGGTGACAATTGAGCAAAAATTGTGGGAGGAGATACATTTTAAAAGTTTTACAGTTATTGAAAAAAACAGAGTGATGGACTTCATAATTTGTAATAAGTTTAAGTGGACAAAAGTTTCAGCAGTATTGAGGCTACATTGTGGTGAAGTTTCAACACTGTAGCATCTACCGTTGGTTTGGTAGGAATTTTTAAAGTTTTTAAATTTAAACGCTTATTGTGCCCCCCCTAGGAGGGGGGGGCACATGTCCTTGGAGTTGAGTGAATCTGGCATGGGACTGAACCTTTGTGCAAAGTTTGGTGAGTTTTCGCCCATGGGAAGTATGACTTCCTTGGAAGAAGAAAGAAAGAAAGAAAGAAGAAGAAGAATTCCTAGGAATACAATAGTGTCCCGGCAGCTTAGCTGCCCGGACCCTAAAGAAGAAGAATTCCTAGGAATACAATAGTGTCCTGGCAGCTGCGCTGCCCGGACCCTAAATACCAGCTTGCTGAGAACACATTACACAAACAGCAGCCAAGTTATTAGCTACAGCTCATATAATCTGATGCTGTTAATATCTGTCAGTTTACCGTGCAAAATTGATGATCAGAGTAAGATGGCAGCTCACATGACCTGAGTATACATTGCTCTTTCTTAATGAATAATTTAATGAGAGAATTGTTAGTGCCTGTTTTTTCAAATGGGAATTTGATCCTAAACATGAGCGGCTGTCTGAACTCAGCACTATTTATGAGAATTGTTAGTTCCAGAGGTTTTGGATCTCGGGTGGAGAACATCAGGGCTTTTGTTGTAATGACTGTGGCCGTTTCCTTTTGTGAAATGCATCAACTAAAACGCTGGAGTAGTCTTAAAATACAAACCGCAGGTGGCAAGTGCTCTTTTTCCTTTTATTCACATACAAAGTCACAGAGTGGATTCTCTGGCTCAAAATGTAGTTGCTTTGGGAAAAAAAACTAACTGAAGCTTTGAAACGCTGTCCTGAAGTCTGGACTCTCCATCGCTCCATGCTCTCGTGCTACACAGGAACAGTGAACCCTGGGAATGTGCAGTTAACTGGGACTCTGCTGAATTACCTTCAGTCAGAAAATTGGCTTATTTCTCACAGCTACTCGAGGCCGCCGCCACCGTCGACTCGACTCGGCGGGATCTAGAATATGCGAGCGCGGGAGCGGCGTGACCCGCGTCCTCCCGTAACCTTGCTGGATCTACTCTTCACCCTTGAGAGAGAAAGAGCTGCAAAAGAAGCGGGGACAGAGGGAGGGATAGATAGGAGGCCTTTATGTGGCGTTCACTGGCACCTCTTCAAAAACCCCTACCCCACCGCTTTGGAGTGGCACAAAGCATCTGTCCCCGACATTCTGTGAGAAGTCAAATTTTAATATTGTTTAATCATCAGTGGAGGTTTGTTTTTGTCGCTCCAAGCACATCACATAGCCTTTCCTGCAACAGCACTATTATCTATTCTTTTTCCCCCCCCTTATATAAACATATTTGTTCTTTCTTTTATTCTCTTCATCACTCTACCTCACACAAAATCCTTCGCTCACCCACAGAAAATCAAAACAGCGTAAACAATCCCTCCAGGGGAAAGATTTGACTGCTAATGTTTTATTTTATTGGAGAGAAAGGTGTGTGTGTGTGTGTGTGTGTGTGTGTGTGGGGGGGGGGGGGGTTGTGAGGAGGGTGTGAGGAGGTGGACCTGCTCTGTCAGCCCTGCAAGGGTTTTCTATTGAAACTGTTCACACACACGGCGTCTGCTGGGCGGCCGAGCCCCGTTCAGCTCCGTCTCCGGAGAGAGGGAGCGTCATCACACAGAGCGGGTTTGATTCGCTCCACCCAGCACGCCTCCCCCATGGTTCCTCTTTCAAGCTCACCAGCCCTGAAATGCTTCTCATGTTTTGTTTTGTTTTTTTCCAAAAAGGGAACACACCCCACTCCCATCACTACGCAGGATGCTTCCCCCTCCCGCTTCACAGGCAGGAGTTGTTATCATTTCCAAAAACACGGGGTTGATTTATTAGATTTCCTCCCAGGTAAAAAAAAAAATCCAGTCACATGCGCGGTTGTCATTGGCGGCAGCAGCAGCAGGCCGCCGGAGCTTAATATGATTTTGGTCACAAAGCAACACAGGGAATGTGTTTTGTGGCCAGGAAGGAGGTCATGGTGACATCTTTGGAGCATCAGGTCTGATATGATCTGGGCCAGTACTACAGAGCTCAGAGGCAGGGGTCTCTATTTTGCCGCCTCTGCGGGAGCCAATGGAGTCCAGTAATGAGATGTTAAAAAGCTAACCTCCTCTCATTACTCCTGACACCGTCCCCCCTCCCTTCTCTATTCCTCTTCCACACGACAAGCTCAGAGCAGGTTTTAATGAATATTTTAGTGCCCTTTGTTCTCATTCTGGTGGCTGCTTGGGATCAATAATTAAGACCACGCTCCCACCTGACAAGCTAACAGCTACTAGCTGCTACAGCAGCTGATTGAGCCTCTGGAGCCGCGACTCCGCTCACCCTCGGTGCGTTCCTCTCGGTCAGCTGGTGAAGCAGCGGTCTGATGCTGTCTATTGTCTGATGAGCATGATGTCCGTGACGTGTCCCGTTATGTGCGGCGAAGTTGTAACGTTGTCAGGTGATGAAAAAGACACCTGATCACGTGTTTATTGAGTATAAAAACTGATTAAAAAAATTAATAAACGATGTTTAGCCTGGCGGAGGGGGTCAAGTAAGGCCTGGTGGGCCGCCAGGCTTATAATACACTGGGGGAAACCCTGCAGTTGTTGTAGTTATTCAGAGGCATCTTTTTGTTTTTGTCTCATTTCATCAGTTCACCACAAATACTGCTGGACCAAACTAAAGTTCTAGTTTGGTTTCAGGAGGTGTTGACAGCTCGTCATATTCAAAAGACCAGAGATCACTCTGGCTGTCTGCACTGATGGCAACTCAGTAGTCATTACAACAACGTCTGGTGTTTTTTTCTTTCATGATGTCACACCACTTTTTGTCCTTTGTTACTCAGAGACTATTTGGACGAGCCCAGCAGAGCTTTTATATACTGTACGTCTGCTTATTACAACATACAGTTTACGATGTTTACAGATGATTACACATGTCATATCATTTCCAGTGTTTACTGGAATGGAAAGACGATAGCTGCGTTTCCATTACAGATTTTCGCAAAATAAAAGCGATATTTCTGAAACTTCGAAAAAGTGCAATTGCTATTTGCGGGTGTTTCCATTGAAAGGTATTTTGCGAATGAGCCGTAATGCGTCTTGCGTTTCTATGGTGACGGCACAGCGATCTCAGCTGCCGACAGCTGTTGCTGTTATTGTTTTTAACAAAGACAAAAACAGCGCTTGATTACTGAAAGGCAGAGCCCGTGTGGCGCTGGCAGCGGCCACAAATAAGGACGCACTCACACGGGCCCGTGCTGAAGCTCTAATGCCCCCTCCCCTGTCCCCCACTGGCCCGCACTCACATCACCTCGAACCCAAGCTGATCAAGCACGGTCGCCTCCGTTGATGTAGAGGGATTATTTGTTTACCAACACAGCGGATGTGCGCTTTAACCTGACTGCAGAAAGAACGGAGCCTTTTAAACACCAGCGGTGATGAGGCGCTGACAACAATATAGGTGGTTGTGTCCACACACCCGTACTGGTTTATGTGACTTAAGGTGACATTTCGGCGCAGGAGGGAGTGGGAGCGTGGATGCGAGCCAATCTCCCTCAACCATGCACGGAAAAGGGGAATGATAGGAAAGGTTTTTCTAATTTAATGAGAAACAATGCCCAGGTCAGCAATGCATGACAATAAACATGTGGTTCATTTGTCCCCTCAAGTTACATAAACCAACACAGCGTGGACACACACAACTCCGGTGACGCCGGTGACGTGTAGAAAAGCGAAAAAAGTGTTTCCATTACATTTTTGCGATACACGTTTGTATCGATACGTCTCAAAAACCACCTCATGAGAGCGCAAAAACTTTTTTGCGATATTTGAGAGTTTTTTCGAAATGTAGGTGTTTCCATTACCAGTTTTTAATTTCGATATTTAGGTTTTGCGCATTTCAAGGGGTAATGGAAACGCACCTAATGATAGAAAAAGGTTGCAACATATTTCAAATATGTTAAACTGTAACTTTTTGCTTTTTGTCGCAATTAGCATAATATTCTTAAAAACATTCACAGTTCTTTTTTAAATCATGGTATTTGTTTTGTAATATTTATCAAAGAGCAGTCATTAAGTTCTGTTTCACTTTAGGGGCTCACAAAATAATTCCCCAAATAAGCTCTTTGTACTGTATGCTCTCTGCATTAAAATGAAACGTCTTTGTTGCATGCTGTGCTATGGGACTAAATTAGCTGCACATTTTGCCTTTTCTGAACTGAATATGTAGAAAAATAATGTTGTGTGGTCTCTTTTGATTAGGCTGCTTCACTTTGGTACAGTCCCAGTAACTTGTAACAAGTGCTTCCCTGTACACTGTGTAGGAATTACTCCCATCTAGTGGTGCGATTGTATATCGCAAGCAACTCAGTCGTACTTTTCATGCTGCATTCACGTGAAATCGGGTTTAAGGCAAACGGACAACAGCCGCTGCACTAACAGCATAAACAAGCGTCTATTTAAACAAGTGGTCCGTCAGCATGAGGCAAAACAATACACGTGACAATATGTTGTCATGGCGATGTTGTATTGTTTACCTGACCCACGTTTTACCGGCTTTCTCTCGACTTCTGTGACTAAAATGACATCTGGTTTGTTATCGACGGCCGTTTTTCCGACTGCATCTGAATGCAGCATTCACGTGCAGTCCTCACAGTCCTCACTGCACCGCCACTTTTCACAGACGCCACCTCGACCTGACGCCAGGAGTACACTGGGAACGGCCGCGATGCGACACGTGAGCGGGGCGGAGCAGAGTTTTTTAACTGCTACACCAGGCACGGACGCGACGCGACACAGCTTCACTGTTTGTTGTTGCAGCTGTCAGCTTCACCTTGTCAAGCCTGCAGTAAATGAGTGCACTTTATGCATCTCAACACATTTTTACATCCCTCCTGTTAAAATTGATTGACAGTACCTTTTTCACAGGTCATTTGCTGACTATGTAGGGTTTGCAAGTGCAGACTATATTAAATGGTATCAATTAACTGTTTAACTACACGATCATGGATCCACAATGTAAAAAAAACAAACCCCATAATGTTGCACTGCTACTGGCTTTGCCTCTGGTACGTGAGACATTTATTTTAATCACTTTTAAACGTAATATATTCGTTTTATACACAGTTCTCTGTAGTTTTCTACCTGTTTGAGGGCCGCGTAGTACGCAACGAGGAAATAAAATAGACTCGGCGCGAAAAAGAATTGAAACGCCGCGCGACGGCCGCTGGAGTGGGCGTCGCTCACACGGCCGGTGGAGGAGCTTCCATTGTCTGAATGGGCGCGAGCTGCTGCGGCTGTCGCGCGACGTACGCTTCGCGTCACGGCCGTTCCCAGTGTATTTCAGCCGTAAGCCGTCAGCCTCGGTGTCTCTGAGCTTCCGTGGTTTCCTACCGTCAGCTGCCACTGAAAGTAAAAACATGACGACACCACATGGCAGCCAGCACAGAGCTTACCCGCTCCATGTAGATATGAATGATATGAACGGCAAATTCAGAGCTTACGGATCACTTCAGTTTGTTGATGGGGGACAAACCAGGTGAAAAACAATATCAGCCGCACCGCACTGTAGCAGCTGGTGAAAATGAATTCTGACATCTTTACTCTGCCAGATGGTTGTTCAGTGTTACATGTCTTACATGTCATTATCCGACGAAATTAACAAAGAATGAATGAACGTAGTGATAGGAACTCATCCAGTATTCCACTTAGGATCTAAGAAAGACAAAGAAATCGCTGTGTTCAGCAAAGACAACTGATTCATTACATTCTCAATTTGTGTGCTTTGTTAAACTGACAGCTGAAAACATAATTGCTTTCAGCAGAAACAGACAGATGTTTGACTCCAGTGGCAGTGAAATAGCAGCAAACCTTGTCTCTCATAGTTTTTTGCTGCAAATAGACAATAAAGTATCTAAACTACAGCAGTAGACTCGAGATGCCTCAACAGTGAGCCACATCCCCGACAGCTAACTATACATAGTGCTTCCTTTATACTCAATGAGGTCCATGAATCAACTAGTATACCATGCATAGTGTGTATTAGCAAGGAAACTGTTACTGGTGGGAACCATTAATGGCCACTGCTATGGAGATATAAAACTGTGAGGCTTTTATCACAGATTTTTTTAAATGGAAAAACAAACTGGTCATAAATGGGACTCCAACTGAAAGCAACATCCATTTAGCCTAAGTGAGATGCCATAGATCTTATTCGCCTAATTTAATAACTGGTGTCAGATGCAGTTACTGGTGGGAAATATTTCCAGCATAGAGGAAGGGGTAATTTGAAATTTCTAAGCAAAATAAGCTGCAGCAATTTAGTTATTCATCCAGAGGTGCTGAGACTCTGGCACCATGTTTTTCCATTTCTTTTATTTATTTTTTACAGACAAGCTACCTACTGATTTTAGGTTCAGGGGTATTTCCCAAGGGGGCAGTTGTGGGTCTGAGAAGTGAAGCTCACTTCCGCGTTCAAAAAACTGCAAACCCCCCCGGCTTCCTCTGGGGGCTGGTGTCAGAAGGGAGCATTCACCTTAGACCCCCATGTTAAAATCGCAGACTTTACATCCTCAATAAACATGATCAAAGCCTGGTGTCAGAACGTTTTTTGGTCTCAATCGATAGTTTCTACCCCTGCACACACTGGGTCTCATTCATGAAACGTGAGCAGCACGGATTTGTGTGTAAACCCTGAGCAGCGCAAATTTTCGTGGATTTCCGCATTCATCAATCTTTTAGTAGTGCTGATTTTTTCGTAGCTACTCACAAAATCTACACCTGCTCCGGACTGTGTGTAGCGCTTGTGTAAATGTAGGAATGCAAATAAATACTGCTTGTCACTGTTGAAAATTACAATTTTAATCCATATTACTCTCTCTCATGTTCAAAATACGCCGACGCCTTTGAAACACGTCATTTAAACATGACAAACAATTAGAAATATTTGGAGAGAGAGACGTTTTAGGAATCGGACGCGCACAAACACGTCAAGGCTCTATCTAATGATGATGATAATCTGATATAAAACCGGAAAAAACTTTTTTGTGTTGCTATAGTATACGCTCGGTGGGCGCACACTTCACCCTGCGCAGCAGCGCAGTTGGCACCAGTTTGGATGGAGCTGTGACAGACGGCTGGTGCTTCTGCAACAATATAACCTGCCTATATAACTTCATGTGTTGATACAACCATGCTCCTCTACAGCTGAGGCTGTGAAGAGCCTCCTCCTCCCGTCGCTGCTGTAGCTCTGTAGTTGTGTGTATTTTTTTTTTTTTTTTCATGTTTCATATCAAACTATTCTGGCTTTACTTCTTAAACGGTTCTTTAATCAACCAAGGATAGGCCTACTTAATTCACTAAATCTGTTTCTTCCCTCCACGCCTTTGACCTGTCCCAGTCACACGACTACTAACAGAAGAGAATTAAATATTTTTTCTGGACTTCACTTCACCCAAAATGACTTCAATCCGTGATCTCTCTTTTTTTTTCTCTCTCTCCCTCTTTCCTCGTTTGCGTCATGGCCGCAGGTGAACAGGATGCACCTACCTCCTAATATGGTGGTCAGGATCTCCTTATATGGCTATTCATGTATGGAGATCTATGCTAATTGCTGATCACCGGGGGCGTGTTGTTAGTTTACGATGTGTTGGCATTCATGAAGTTACACACTTGTTTACGATCAAATCTGAGTTTCCCGCACCGTTCATGAATCCGGAGTAGAGTTTTAGTAGAGTGAGCTTTTATGTGCAAATCTACACACAGATTTACTCACGTTTCATGAATGAGACCCACTCTGAGGGGGGTGAATTTTTTTTTAACTCTACCGTTTTACTGTTATAAGGTTAAAACTCTGGCCAATTAGGGCGCGGAAACGTTGAGTGACAGGTCGGGAGCGGTCCGGAGACAGGCTGCTTCGAGGCCAGTGGGCGGGTTCTCGGCCGGCCAATCCAACATGGCGCTGTTCAGGCCGCCATATTTGAGTCACAAAAACGACTCCCCAAAACCAATGGGTGACGTCACAGATGCTACGTCCATTCTTTTTACAGTCTATGGTATTTCCACGTTATCGCCGCCTTGGCCCCTGGGTTCATATCTCACAGACATCATTTACAGCAAATATAACATTGTGTACACATTAGAGATGCGCGTTTCACTTCTGCCGCGCGCTGCTGTCATGCAGTGCACGCGCCTCTCTCTCTCTCTCCCTCTCTCTCTCTCTGTCTCTCTCCTCTGTAGATGAACGGAACGAGCCAAAAGCCGAAAATCTATTCTTGACGTCCGCGGTCGATAGGTCTCATTCATCCATGTTTTGATAGACAACACAAACAGCCAGTGATAATGAGTTGCGCCGCACCGACAGTCATGTGCAGTGTTGTGCAAGTTACTGAAAAATGGTAACTAGTTACTTCATTTAAAAAGTAACTCAGTTAGTAACTGAGTAACTTAAACCAAAAAGTAATTATTTACTGAGAAAGTAACTTTTTCGTTACTTTAAAACGTTTTTTGGTGTTCCCCCCCCCCCCCCCCAATGCTCCCACTAAATAAAGGTTGATTGAATAGGCTTTATGCACAGCTCCCCTACTTCCTGAACTTAAACCAGCTCCTTTGTTTCCTGTCTTGCATTATTGGACAAACTGATTAATCCAGGTGTGTCTGTGACTCTGACCTCAGTAGTCACAACAATGGTCAGACACACTTGGATTCAGGAGCAGTGGAGCTGTGCATAAAGCCTTTTCCCCTCTAACCGTCATTTTTGTAGACTGATGCTGATGAAAAAACGCGTGTTTTTATCTGTAAATTTTACCATCATCATCATGCTGCATGATGTCAGCAAGTAGCCTACAGCAGCTTGACCTAACAGAACTGCAAAAAAAATTTTGAGGATACGTCTTGACCGAGTTACATTCAAGAACCTGTTTCAGTGACGGAAAGTAAATTCACTCCAGCGTTTTTTTTTGTTTGTTTTTTTCGATCGATCAGCTGTGTTTACCCAGAGCGATTGCTCTGTGTTTAGCGTTTCAGGCGTCATAATTGGAGTCCGTCTGTCGGACTCAAACCGCTGCTGCTCGGGTGGAGTGGGTGCTTGTGTGTGCTCGCTGTGACTCTGGAGCTGTGTCCCAGGGGCTGCACTGGCACACAGCTGATCGGTCTCGGATGCTGCGTTTGCTAACGTTACCTTAGCTCGCCATCATGCCCTGACCTGAGGCAGCTGATGTGTGTCCGAAACCACCTTGCGTTTCATTCAGCCGAACTGTAGTAACGCGCCACTTCACATTCTCAGTAACGGCAACGGCATTGTAACGATGGGAAAAGTAATTAATTAGATTACTCGTTACTGAAAAATATAACGCCGTTAGTAACGCCGTCATACTCTAACGCCGTTATTACCAACACTGGTCATGTGGCTCAGCCAGCCAGGTGACGCACACAGCGCAGTGACATGTGCAGGCTGCTGCAGCAGTGCACGTCAAAGGGACACTGCCAAAAATAAAATAAATAGGCTGCACGTAGTTTTGAAATTGTTTTTGCGCATATTTTCATCCATAAAATGACCAAAACTGAACACTAAGCTGATTTCTTATTATTTAAACAGCATTTGTATCGAAATGATTCCGTCCCAAGCGTTTTGATCCATATAAGCGGTTGATTAGGCTACTATATCCGTGATCACTATAAGTGGTTTCCACTGTATTGTCATTTCCAAAATGAATAAGGTGTTGCCATCTCTCATGCACAGACACCAGTGGGCAATTACTGCAGTGCCTGATGAAAATTTGACTGTTTCAAAGAGTGCTTCCCGTTTTTCTTATGTGGGTAACTAGGGATGGGAACGACACGGGATTTGGAAAATCGATTATCGAGGCCCATGTGTCGACTTTTTGTCGAATTGTCTGGCCTTTTTTTTTTTTTTAAACAGCAGCAGATATGCGGGCGGGGGGGGGGGGGGGGGGCGGCTACACGTGCTTTTGTTGTGGTTTATTAACGCTGCTGTCGGCACGAGCGGATGAGGCATGTCCGTGGTCCGCTACGAAGAATGCAACCATTGCATCCACCTGTTTTGCCTATGGTTTTGCCCTTTTTGCGGAGCCGGACTCGTCATCAATAGCGCACCATCACCTAGACTGCAGGGAGCCCGGACAGCTGATCTCTGACTCTGTCGCCTGTCAGCATGCGCGCACGCTCCCGTCACATGTGAAGCAGAATGAGGGTCAAGTAGCTATCCCAAATCCCAAAAGTGGATTTGTTTTATTTAAAATATATTATTTCATTAGGGGAAAAGTGGCACTTTCTGCTGTTTATTTGAATAGGAAATATTGAAAGACAAAATGCAATTTACACATGGAAATCCCACAAGCCCCGCCCCCTTGACATTTCGACACTCCATTTTTTTTGTCGAGGGGAGCATGTGTCGATTTTTTGTCGATTTGTCGACAAAAAGTCCCATCCCTATGGGTAACAATATTTAACTATGTATATATTTTTCCTAATTGATTCAACAGCCACCCGCCCGAATCTAATTAAAATATATTTTTTCGTCAGGTCACCCGCCCGACCCGCGGACTCCGCGGATGTGTCCGCAAACCGCGCATCTCTAGTACACATGCTAAGTGCTGAGATATAGGAATGTATCATAACCATATATATCAAAACCATAGCTGTAGAGATCTGACGGCTTGACTGTTGGAGGTTTTTAAAAGGAATCAAACTCCTCTACGAGAGAAAACAAATCTATCTAATCTAGTTTTAAAATAATCTAGTGTTATCCTTATGTAATACATTAATCTCTACATTTATAAGAAGCATGGGTTAAATTAGTTTGAGTAATGTGACATGGTTCACCTGTACTAATAAACCCACAGAGAATTACCATCCCACTCTTTGGTTTGGTGGCTGCTTCGGTTCAGTCTCACCTCTCATTAACTTTGTTTCCAGGGGAAACAAACAGCTATTTTCAGCACAAACTCTCTGATCCCACTATTCACCACCTGCTCGGACCAGACAAAGTTATCAACTAGATAGATATATACTGCATTCATCTCCAAGGGGAAATTGGTGATGAATTGAAGTGCCAGGTCCCCCAGTTTGTAAAAATAATAGTTAAAAGTAAGCAACAATACTTCAGTAGTCCAGAAGTTAAGCCGTTGCCTTTGGCTGAGGTGTTATACAGTCTGAGGACAAAGGATCTCCTGAATCTCTGTGAGAGGAGACGTTGCTGCTGCTGTTCTGAGGAAGGTGGTTGGTGTTCTCTTAGATGTCCTGCGTCTTAAGCCAGGATCAGACTACACAAATTCGGGCGGATTTTCACAGATTTTTTTGTGGCCAACACATTTCTAGCAGTGGGCCCGATTATGATTGTTGGAAACAACGAACGGAGGTGTACTGTAGGATAACATAACTGAAGACCAGTGATTTTGCATCTAGGACGCTTTCCGAAAGTCTAGCATCTTAGAATGTTTTGCATTTCTTCGCCTAGTCTGACATCTCTTATTAACCCTGACGTTGACCAATAGGATGACGGAGCGCTCTGACGCATTGCTTACACACAGCTACGGTGCAAGCTGTTTTTAGAACGGCGGAGCAGAGCCGCAAGCTGCTCAGAGCTACACTACGGAGGCTCATGGAATTTAATAATAGATAGTAACGGAACATTACTCGACAGACTTGTTTTCGAGGCAAATGCAGAGACTGCTTGCTGAAAAAGAGGAATGCGCATCAGCGGTTTTGCATGAATTTACCTAGAAAATAACTCTGTCTTGTAACGTTCCGTTTTATCTCATAGCGTGGTGAATGTGCAGGTCACAACTTGTCCATGCGCGTTTTGGAGTTGTTGGATTGTGTATTTGATGGGTTTGATGAGGGAAACCAAGAAATCCCATTAGCCTCCGCAGTGTAGCTCTGAGCAGCTCACGGCTCTGCTCCACGGTTCTAAAAATAACTTGCACTGACAACTAAAGGTAACAAACTAAGACTATAGGAATTATGGCAATGGGCCAATTTGCCAAAATGTTGAACTATCCCTTTAAGTTGATGGTTTTATACACATTGGCTAACGTACCTCATGTCACTCTGACATGGTGACCATTGTGAAGGACAAAAAAAATCATGTAGTCTGATCCCAGCATTACACTGCACGTGTCTCTCACCAACAGTCCTGAGTGAGTCCAGGCTTAGTTTCTTTGACCAGCATGTCCACTTGTCCAGTCTCCTTTGTTCAGGTCACATGTGCTGCTCCTGCAGGCTGCAGCAAAAAAAACAGTTTTCACTTTCCACCACTGACTGATAATGTGCAGAAATTCATCGCAAACAATGAAGGACCTGAGCCTCCTGAGACCAGTCCAGTTTACTGCCCACACCACACCTACTGTAGGTATTCATAAATGTGCACCACCTCAGTGTCCTCCATTATTTATGTTGAATGGATGAAAGGTGGGCCTACACCTCTGAAGGCCAATGACCATCTCCTTGGCCTTGGAGGTGTTCAGCTGTTGTTCAGTTCCATGAAGGTCACTGTCAGATCCCTTTAATCCTCCTCCTGCCCCTTCCTGATACACACATCAATAGTTGTGTCTTACCAGTATTGCTGGATGTGGTGAGACTCAATTCTTTTAAAGTCTGCCAAATAGAAAGCCAATGAACATTGTAGCAAAAAAAAAAAGTGAGCCGCTGGTGGAGACTAAACCGGAGCAACAAATAATTTAGGTATTGGCCTTGTATTTGTCTGGTTGTTAGACTCCAAGATTGTTACTAATAGCATTATATTTGTAAATGTACGATTATGAACTGGCTATGGTGTTCAGTCCCAGATGAGAAAATGGAAAAAGACATTTTACAGTGCATGTGGCTTCGGGTGACAGTATTTAATAAAACAGCTGTGGGCTTCCCATTGTTGCTGCAAATGTACAAGCTGGTCTGGCACCTTTCTTAATAACCAGAGAACGACGAATCCCTGCAGAAAGAAATACAGATATATTCTCATCAGCTTTGGTTCCAGGACACCTGAATGACTTAAGTTACTGATTTATTGAAGTCATTCTGTTGTGGAACCTTGTGAACCTCACCGGCATTGAGACAAAGAATGATAGAGTGGACAAAATGAGCGAGTTCAACCAAGAGTCACAGGCAACAACAGACAAATGACAGTGTCGGCTCCCAGACAGGAGATGAGTCACGTTGCAGCAGAGTAATCAACATAATGAAAAATGACATGCTTAATGTGAGACTTTGTCCCTTCAAGACACTGCAACAGTCCTGCATAATTGTTAATCCATATTGATTTTCCCTTAATGATCTATCTGGAAGTATTGCTTTCCAATCTGCCACTTACGGCACCGTGCATTTATCCATCTGGCTTTGATGGACTCCTGTGCTTCCAGCCGTCATCCTGGCTTCATCTTCTTCTGACTTGTTCACCCTTGTGTATGACCACGGCTTTTAATGAAGGTCATTCCAAAGTGATTCATAGTTTTGACTCACTACAAACACTTTATTTTGTTGCCATAAATAAGACTAAACCCAACATCAGCGTCAATGTCGTCTACATCCACAATTACTGTCACTTGATGCTCGACTGTTGTGGAATTTTCAGAAACTGAAATTCAGTCCTGGATTAGTTAATTTTCCACTGATATTAGATGTTGATTTGTAAGATTCCTCATTTAAATCCCATAACAGGAACCTGCTAGTCAGCAGGATTTTGCACCTTTATTTTGGCTGAGATGGTCTGGAAGCCAGAAACAGAAAATGTGAATGTGTCATTCATCATCAATGTTGGGCATGTAACTTTTAAAGTAATTTGTTATAGTTATAGTTACTTTCTGCCAAAGGAACTGAGTTAGTCACTGAATTAGGCTACTGCATTATAAAAGTAACTTATTACCAGGAAAAGTAACTATTGTTACTTTTTTTAATAAAATGCTCAAATATGTCAAATTACCTGGACTCACCCCCCCAAACCATTAACCATAACTCTCATTTATTCACATTCATTCACTCGTTTATCTGGAACTATCTGTCAGTTCCAGATAAACAACTTTTTTTTCCCAACTGGTTGATGGACTAAAAATAAATAGTATATAAAGAAAACAACGAGTCAAATAACGGCGAGTAACGGCACATTTGTCAGTAACTGTAACATCGTATAACGAGGGAAACAGTAACTTTTTTGCTTTTACTTTTACTTGTTACTGAAAAAAGTAGCACCGTTAGTAACGCTGTTATTTTATAATGTTATTTTATAACACTGTTATTCCCATCACTGTTCATCACATGCACCTGTAAACCATCAATGACATTTTACCAGAATAGGACAACTCAACATACACACAAGGAAAAAAGATAGACCTCAGAATGAATAGAAATAATACATACACAAGTTTAGTTTATAATGAACCTTGTGCAACATATAAAAGACTACAAAAAAAAGAAAACATCATTTCATCTATCCTTCTGTACTGCTTTCCCTGCTTCCTCTCCCCCTCTTCCCTCCCCATGTTAGACAACTGAGTAATGTCTCTAACCAGTTGTGCTGTGTCTCTCTTCACATCAGGCAGAAGAACTTTGCCCGAGGCATCGAGCAGCAGCTCCCAGATGGCATGGTGGTGGCATCGGTGCCCACCGAGGTTCAGTGCCACGAGGAGCTGTCGGACCCTGTGCCTGACCCAGAATACCTCACAGGTATGAAAGCATATTTCATAGCTCGCACCTGTCCACTACTGGCCTGTTGGTATTCCTCATTATTCAAAAAAAAAATGGCCAACAGTAAGTGTGACCTAACCCTGAGTACAATTTGTGTTGGTTCCAAATTATATTGAGTGTAGCTGGGCTCTGGTAGAGTCTTGTCTCTGCTCTTTGCAGGAGAATGTCTAGGTCATAGTGGGAGTGAAGTGCTCCTTGTTTGATATTACATTGTGTTTTGTGCTTGTAGTAAAATACTTACCATTCCCAGAGCATCCCTCTGTTTTAAAAGATACAGACCAATACAAATCTTTTCCAGACCAACTATGATATTTATGAACTATTCAGAATTTGATTTTCTGCTTAGTCCGACAGGACTGAGTTGCACTGTATCTATAGATCTTCTAAAACTTTTACCGAATTTTTTACCGTCATTCACTTTTTCTTATATGTTTTCTGAAAAACAGGATTGTCACTACACTAGAATTTGAATTTCAAACTCAATACCAACACCCAGAAAAATACTTTATACCATTTTCAATATATCAGGGGGAAAATGACAGAAAAGTACACTTATTTTCTTATACAACCGATAACATCAATGACAACATGATGGCAGCATCTCAGTTCATGAGCTACTGTATATCCTTCAGAGGCTGCACTTGAAGACTGAATGCGTTACAGCGGCTTGACCTGGAGCATCCCATTTCAGAGTTCTCCTTAAAATGCAGCCTTCATTTCCCCAATTTGAAGGTGGCAGCAGGGGGAAAAAAATTAGGACAATGTGTCTATGTTTTCCTTTATGTAATTTCTTTGTGTTTGTATTTGAACTGTTTGCGAATGTACTGCAGACTTCATCAACGCATTTGCAGACAGAAATCAGCTGAATGAGCTGCAGCTCTTGAGGTTGCCAGGCAACGGAAGCTGCGCTTCAGGTAGGCCTGTGAACGCAGTGGCCACTCCTCTGTTGACCCTGTGGGAGGGTCTGACCTGCAGAGGACAAAACCTTCTTCACTGTGTCCTCTGCAGGATGCAGTCCATGAATTGAGACCCAGCGTACTCTGAAGCCTTTCTCTGACCATGTGTCTTATATGTAAAATACTTCACAACAAAGTGTTCACCTTTTTGTTTTTGACTGAAACCGGTGTTTTTAGTCAGCTCAGTGAGGTGAATGTCAACTAGCATTCATGTGTTCAGCTGCTAGTGAAGCGAGTGTGTGCCGGCCTGTCTGCTGCCATGCTGCATGAAGTTGTGTGTCAGCTGGAGGTGAAGACAGCACTGTTGATGTGTAATCCGGTAATGGTTTTTAGTATTGATTAGTCTCTTTATTGTTTTAATTCATTTATTTAGTTCTTGACAACCCTAGTCCAACATTTCCTCAGTAAACACATAACTATATTATCACTGACACCATTCTGCCATACACTGCCTTCTCCAGCACCTCACTTGACACCTCTCCACCTGCACTTATTTACTGCAAGAATTTGTATTTGAAATTATCGGAGGTGTATGGGATGGGGCTGTGTGGTGGAATATGAGGCTCATGAAATGTGCCCATTGAATATGCAGAGTTTGTATAACTCCCATTAGTTTATTTGGTGGACGTCTTCTGCACATAAAGGTTAGGCATGACGGTATCTGTAAATCATCGATTTACAACATATTATTTTTCTTACATTATCAGCTTTTACAATATAAAATCAGTCGTCACAACTAAAGCATTACTAAACTTTGTGACAGATTAGTTCAGAAACTCTTAGCATTGGTTAAAAAGCAATAAAAACAGTGACTTGACGCCCAAGACGGGATGTGTTTACTTGATAAATAAAGCCAGTGAACCCCCAGCCTCACACAAAGTGTTTTTGTTGCACAAAGAAATGGGTTGTACCATCACTGTCTGAATTCATTAGTCGATGTCATTAGACGCCATCTCACTGTTCTCTTCATTACCAGCGCAGCTCATGGCAGCAGTGCTGGAGCAGCACAGCAAACAGAGATTGGGAATAAAAACGGAAGAGTAAATATCCTCTGCTTTCTGTTAACCAAGTGTTTCCAAGTGAGCGTCCACGATTCCCATCGTCCATCTCAAGGCATCATTATCTACTGAGTTGGACCTAACTTTTTTCTGTTATTTTACTCGATGTTTGAGATTATGTTGAACAGTCTTGGGTAGATGTTTGACCGACTACTTGAATAGGGAAGCAGATAGTTTGAGAGAAAAGTTGTCTGTAAAGAAGCACTCCAGTTTGACAGAAGTAGGAAATAGTATTTGCCTTTTCTAAGAATTTCAGTTGTAGAACTTGTTTTTTTTTGGAAGGAGCAGACATGTGTAATGGGGAGGGTACCCTCCAGCTCTGCCAGCATAGGTAATAACCTATTTCCTCATGTTCAGAGAGCAGTAGCGAGTGGTATAATAGAGAGAGTAAAATTAATCATTATATTTTAGCATATTTCCTGAAAATGCTTGATTCAGGCAGCCTGCTGGCTAAGTTTATTCCAGGCACCTGTGTAAGTGCTTGTGAATTGCCTTACAGTGGAAAGCAGCAGATTGCAGGATGGTCTTTATCGCTTGTTGTTGATATAACAGCAGAGATACGAGACCATTCAGGGCAGCAATTCAAAACTACATCATCTGAGGGTTGTGTCAGAGGTGATGGACAATCAAATGACGATGGCGCGGCGGTGGTTTCAACTGCCATTTATTGGAAACTTCAGAGGATATTAAAACCGCCTAATCTAAATGGATCTTCCGCCGTCACGTCCCCAAGCTCCTGTCCCCCTCCTTCCGTCCCCTTCTCTGCCCCCCCCCTGTCTGCCTGCACAGCTCAAACCTTTTTATCCCTACATTGCCCCTGGGCCCGCAGTGCACACGGCCCAGAACAGAGGCCAGACGTGGTGGCACTACTCCTCTCATGGCTCTGTGTCGGGGCCTTCTCTGCAGCAGTCGTGGGCTTTATTGAAGAATAATATCATGAAATGAGATACCATTTCAAAGCATCCAGCTGGGTGCCATAGAAGCACACTGGGTACTCTGGGGCACAGTGGTGCAGTTTTTCACACTTTTTCCCCAACCAATGCAAGAATTGAACGAAAGCCTGATGGAAGAAGAACATGCTGTAGTGGTCCACTGACAAGGATGTGGAATGATGTGAAAAGCAAAGTCTTGGCGTTACATTTGAATCAGCTGCTGTCTCGTTCTGCCATTCATACCCAGACTGGTTTTAACCGAGTAAAAATCCTCTGCTGTCATTAATGTTTTGTTTCATCAAAATTCACTCAAACTCAAATTCAGGAGGGCTCGCCTGGGAAAAAGCCTGATCCCTGCATAGCGGCCCTGAACAGCAGGCCCCGCTGATCTGTCTGTCCAATATTGATCTGTCTGTCTGCTGTTTCACTGTGTCGTCATGTACTGTATGTTGTCACTGGTGCTGTGGATGTTGTTGTGTATACCATTGTCTGTCTTGTGACGTATGTCCTTCATTGTGCAGTCTGTGAAAACAAATTTCCCCATGGGAGACAAATAAACTTAATCTAATCTTTAGCATGGTGTTCTCATAGAAAAAGTGATAAAAGGTAAATTGAGGCTGGAAACTGATCTGCTCCTCCTCAGTAAGAGAGGTGGATCAGGCCTCCTACCACGCCACTAGTACCAGGTCAAACCAGTGTCTTTCAAGATGTCACATGTTCCTCAGTCAGGAGTTTGGTGTCTAGAAAACGTGTTTGAACATTGCGCATATTTATTTGTTGTGTTAGTAGTTGTGCTAATGCAAATCTCCCTCCAAGGCCTGAAAGATCTTTATTATGGTTCTATTGATGCAGTTAACTTGTACGGGTGGTGCTTACATTTAAAGAGGAACTATGTACGTCTGGTTGCTTTTCCGCTGTTTTTCTAACCCTCCTCCTCGCCATGTGCATTCGTTTACAACAAAGATAACATTATACAATGTTACATGTGTGTAGTTTAACCTGCCATAAACAAATGATTACGGGTTACAGGGCGTGTTTGTGTTGTGGTGCACACAGAGACGAGAGCTGGGACACCAGGGTGGCAGCCCGATCTTTCCTCCATTGTCCCTCGTAACAAATTAAGCCATTTATTAAAACATCACAATTACTCCAAAGCTGTGTAATTAAAAGGTAGAAATGTAGCATATTTAAGCTACAAATCCTGCATTGTTCCATAGCCATAGCTATAGCTATAGTGGGTAACTTCTCTTGACTCCTAGAGTTATTCTAGTGACACAGACGGGGCGCTTCCATGTTGTGTCTGGCAGTATAGGCTTGGGTGCAAATGCAGGCAGCGGCAGCCGGTGCCGAATGTGGCGGAAGCTGCGATCACACATACATGAATAACAGTGGCGCGTATTCCCATTCGCAAAGGGGCGGGAAAAAAAGAATGCTGTCTGTGTGGCGAAGCAAATCCACATCTTAGCTTTGTGTGGAGTCGACCGTAGTTAACTTTTGCTGGCAAAGTTGCAGAGTCGGACGCGTGCGTGGTTCACCCCTTAACTGGAGTACTGTTATTGTTATGGACTAAATACAGCACCAAATTAATCAAAACTCATTGTAAGAATGTAGTTGGGCCAATGCAGAACATTGAGTTGTTTTTACTACTTACACATTACACACCATTTGTGTGAAGATTGAATTTTCATAAATTCCGATATTCACACAGTTTAGCTGTCAGCTGTAGCTGAGGACATGGTGCTGCACAGAATCACATCATTCAGCCTGTATGCAACTTTTTCTTTTATGACTTTTTTTTTTATACAACAGACAATATCTGACAATTGCTCTCTAACACTCTGTTGGATGGCGTTAGGAAAGAAGGATTTACCCTCCAGCTCTTTTTATATCTAAGATGTTTCCCAATAAATTGACAAACCGTTCCACTGTCCTGTCAGAAATTATGCAAGTATCACATAAATGCCTCATGAAAGCTGACAAGCATTCACTCAGTATCCATAAATGTACCCAGTGGTGCTTCAGGCATACTAAATGTGTTACATAGCAGAATTGATATTTTTCTCATATACTTATTTTTATACAAGATGTACCTGAGATCCCAGCAACAACTTATGATATAAAGCAGTCCAGCTGAATAACTGAAAACATGAATGCATTAACTAACACGTAAAAAAAAGTAAAAGTAAATCAAGACAGTGTATGAAAAGTCCCACTGCGAATATGACAGACCTTCACAAAGCCTTGTGTATTGTAGTCCTGAACAGTGAACTTCTGTAACTCTGTGTTCTCTGCCTGATGGGATTTTTTATTAAAAACTCTAAAATATAAGCGTTTGTAATCAGTATTTTCACATATAACAATAGGAAATTGCTCACACTTTGTGACAAATGAACAGAGAACTACCTGACTCTACTCTTCCCATCAGCGCTGATGAGTCTTTTTACAACTTATCGCCTGGATGTATAAACAGCAATTTTATTGTTGTGAACCTGCTGTGGAGAGCATTTAGATAAAGAGACTCCAACTGAGTGAAAATATTGCTCCATGTGTGCCGGATGCGCATTATGCAAATTGCCATTTCAATTAAAGAAAGTGATGACGTGTCAGAGGTGTGTTAAGTTTGTTTCTGCTGCCACCAAGTGACTAGAAAACCCAGTTTAATGCAGGTTTACCTGCAGTTGTTCCCAGTGTTGCTCCTTTTTTTTCATTCTATACTTGCACAATGAAATTATAAACTACTATAAGTAAGGTGGATGAGTTCAAGAGTGAGAATACACCAATTCATGATCTGCTGGGTTTACTGCATTCACACAACTCCAGTGAATGTTTCCTATTTGCAACACTCGCATCCTCCACTTTTCATTCTTGGCACCTGAAATGAGAACGATCAAGTTTTTGTCCCAAAACAGTTCAGGGCCAGAAAGTTTTTTGAAACGACTCACCAGCTGGCAACATAATCATTGAGTAACTGGGACTGATCAACAATCTTGTCACCCCCTACGTGGATATATTATGGTCATTATGTTCCGCGGGGCACTAACAGTCTTACTTGTTGGCCCTTTAAAACAGATGGCCCGTCACACGCTCATTGAATTCATTCTTATAAACATTTGCTACCTCTCAGCTGCATGACAGCAAGTTGTGCGAAGGCAGAGGAGAAACTTGTTTCGGCGCCCCAATCTCGGCCAAGAAAGTGGTGGCACGCACCTCCCGAAGTCACCCGGGGCATCTTCTCACCTTGCTGCACCTGTTCTCTTGGCCTCCACATTTCCACCGAGTGCACAAACACAAGCTTCCAACGAGGCGCTCCCTGGCACGCCGCCACCCCCGCCCGTCTCCTGGCAGCTCGTCAGCATTATCACTGCGCCTGCAGTTAATTGCGAGACTCAGGTAATTGTCCGTGGGGCGGACAGACGTGCAGAGGCGGCGGCGGCGAGCAGAACGTCTGTTGAGCCCGCGATGAACGCATGCCACCCTTCCATCCCTTGCTGATTCGGCCCAGCTCGGTTGCTACGGTCAGTGTATTTGTCACAATGTCAGCATTCCTTGTTCCAGCCTCCTCTGGCCCCTCACAGGGGTGAAATCATTCATCTTCCTATTCATCTGTGGGCTTGAAAGCCATTCATCATGAGGCCAGAGACCTCCATCAATTATTCCGATGGGAGAAAGAGTGAGGAAAGGGAGTTTTTTGAAAGGCAAATACATCTTGATTTAATTGGAAAGCAAGTATGCTCAAGGCTGCTAAGCAGATTTCCCCCAAGATGGAACCTGGGAGATATCAGAGCAGAAGAGAGAAGATAGAGAATGAAATATTAGGGAGAAAAAGAGACAATGGAGCAAGAGAGATGGACAATGGAATCGTAGAGGTTGAAAGAGAAAGAGAATAGCCAAAGACTAAAACTGGAGCCAACAAGTGGATGAATGACAGATGTTCCTCTGCAGGCAGTAGGAGAGCACAGCGGGGACGAGGGAATCCATTGTCGGAGGTCAAAAGGGCAGGAGGGGAGTCTCGACCCGTTCTCATCCTCCGATAGCAGCCATAATGACACTGCCTCTGCTCTCTGCAACACACACATCATATGTATGTCTTTGAACTGGTGTGTGTGTGTGTGCGCACACGGATGGAACACATCCAAGAACGCCAAAGGAGAAATCGTCACTCCTGCCAGTCACCACAGCTCTGCAGCCGCTCACCCCGTCGCCTGCCATCAAAGCTGCAGATTTCTGCTTATAGGTCTGGAGAAATAGCTGACACAAGAGTTTAGGTGTTCAGAGGAGAAGTTAGAGAAGAGAGAGACGGAGCTGGAGAGTGCTGCTGAGGATGTGTTTTGGAAGTTTGTACGTTTCATGAGGAGATGAGGGCAGCTACAACTAAAAGTGATACCAAACCCAACCCTTGTGTGCCTAGAAAGGAAATTGCTGTCCTTTTGGTCCCAAACCATTTGTCAATTACTTTGTGGCAATTTGATAAATTGCAAATTAGCGTAGTGACATGCACCACTAAAGCACAGTAGAAACTGATATGGCACAGGCCCTGGGGTCGTTTGTCTTGAAGAACAGCACTGTCAGGATATACTTTTAATACTTTTAACATTTGAGATAATTTTGTGCTTAGAATTTGTGTTTTCTCCTCAATTTGTCTTCTGATTTGTTATTATCACTTTCTAACACATGAGGTCAGGTTGGTCAGTGGGTGCATAGCAAGTTGGACACATAGGAGGAGTTTCATGGCCTGAAGTCAGTCTTGTCCCCTCCTTTAACCATAACCTACTCCCACTTGCTGTACTAATGCATGTTGTATTATGTAAGATTTGCACAGACAAGTTTTTCTGAATGGTCGAATATTAATATTCATGTGAGTTGTAGGCCAACACACTCTCCTAGATTCTATACGACTAAACCACAATAACAATAATTTGATGAGAAATGTATTCACTGGCTGAGCATTACTTAAAAAAAATGAAATACTACATTATTAAGGGATATGGGGTGGGTTGCTTTTGAAGATGTTATCTTCATTTTTTCATCAGTTCAGTTCAGTTTTTTTTTCTTTTGGCATAATTCAGTTTTTTAAACTTCATACAGTATGATAAGAGGCCTTTCACACCCCTGATATGCCCCCAAAAAGTATAGACTGCACTTAGTACTTGATATTTGATTAATATTCGCAGCAGACAACGGTCAGTTCTGTGAGGTAAGGCTCTTTTATTAATAGATTTTGTCTCCTTGTAACACAGTCGATTACATCACAGGAACATCTTGTGACTAGTCTTATGATTCTCAGATCGTGGTGTGTATTTGTGTGTGTGAGTTAGGTTGTGGAAGCTTTCATGGTTTTATATCATCACTGATCACCGCTGATCGTCTTTCACAGCGCGTTTTAGGCTTTTGAATATATGTGGGGCCTGGAAACACACTCGAGCTGAAATGTATGAAATCACTGTTGGATGAACTTCAAACTTTTCTATTAGAATTTGACTTGACATTTATGCTGAAAGGTTAAGACACAAAGTTAAATGCCAGTTGCTCCAAACTCAGCTCCTATCCATTAATAATACATGGTTATTGGTCCAGATTGTAGTTTAGGGTAATGAATATCTTTTCAATCTGCGTATATTTTAATATTTAGAGCCCTGATTAGATTGGAATTGATCACACAGTCCTGTGGAAGTGAGCCTCTTCATTTATTTCATTATCTTTTCTCCGCTCGGGCAGGCCGATTCGTCCTCATCAAGGTCATCCTTTGTGTTACTGTATTCCCCTCATCTTGTCATACTCAACCTGGCCTCTCCTTGGGTTCTGCCCATGGCCTCTCGGCGCACTCCCCCATGCTCCAAGCCTTTAGATATGTCAGCACCAAGATGGCACATAATCTATATTTTATAAGGCCTTGATATAATTGGTGGCAGTGAGGGAAGGTCATGCCTTCAGGGGCCCTCATCTTTCCCCCATTGGTTTTCAAGACATAATCCTCAAACAGCAGCCCTCTAGTCAAGATGTGGATTAGACACGAAGAGGCAGATGAGGCAGTTGACTTCGGTGTGACTGGTTTAAGGAAGAGCCGAGCGTCAGAGTGTGCCGGAGCACAGCAATTATTCAGCATGTATGTACTTTGAAAACATGCGGGGGCCATAATTTATTCAGCACCGAGACACATTTTGGAGTGAATTCTTAAAGGCGACAACAGTTGTGTCTCACGGGGCTGATTTGGTGTCAGGATCGTGAACGTAGCTGGCGTATTTTTGGGGGGTTTGGTGAGATTAAAGTAATTAAATGTGAAGTTTTACAGGAAGCCTCTGAATTATGTGTGAAGGTTTTTTTTTCTGAGATCAGCAGTTTTATTTTGGTTTACTAGCGAGCGACTATAACTTTTTATTGTTTTGTAGATGCTGATTGTGCTGATTTCATCTCGTCTGTCACCTCTCACAACCACTTCATTTCTTTACAGGAGCAAAGAGACACCTCATTATTTTTATTTTATTGCCGGTGGCCTATATTGAGCAACACTTTGAGCTTTCTATCTCTCCTGATACCAGTTTACTAGTGTAACTGTATCAATGATCTCATTATCTTTACACATTAAACATCAAACAGCAGACTAGGCAGTCATTTAAATGCAGTAATATTAAAAGCTATTACTCATTAACTGCTTATTGTTGCATATCAACTAAACAAACACAGTGTGACATCATTATGTGACTTTAATAAAAATGAGTTGGAAAAAGAATAGATACAATCAACAGTGTCAAAACAGTTACATCTTCAATTAACTCCACCTAACACACTGTCACTGTCTTTCACAGTCAATAAGAAACTAAATTCTCTGCAGTTTGTGAGTTTAGATTGCTGTAAATCCTGTATAGTTTCAGCTAAAGCTTCACTCAAGCGTCACTACAGTGCACTCAAATCACAAAATTGTTTTTTTTTTTTTAAATGTTGGGAATGACTGGCCGTGCGTGAGGATGACACACTGATTTTTATCTGCTGTCTCATCAGATTGAAACTTTAGAAAGTCACCCATATAGACTGGCCAGATACAGAACTTCAACGATGGTATGTGTGTTTTCCAACCTCAGGCTAGTGCATGATATCAACGAGCAGTGCCATATAACAGCTTTAGGCTCTTGAGCAATGTAGCATTTTTTTCCCCTCCTAAATTCTTAACTTTAGGGCATGTGACTCAAAATGTACTGTACTTGCATGCCAAGCCTGGGTGGTCACAGTAGATTAGATCTATGGAGGGGATCAGAACACTACATGCAAGTATTATCCTGAGTGATGAAGTTTCTGCTTGTTGAATGTAAAGAAAGTTTCAGTCGCTTTAAAAAAAAAGAAAATCTAAGATTTTGTTCAGATTGTTTTGCAGTCGTGTAACAAGTAAGCAGCAAATGGATTTTGGATGGAATGTAATAGCTGGCAGGTTTATAGTGTCCGTTTTAACATATTTATTGCATTAATCACCACATTTCCAAACAGCAGCGGGAGGCACCAAGAGGTGGTTGAGGTGGATGTCAGGCACAGGGAGCTCCCAACTGTCATACCAGAGATTTATGCCACATCATATTGTATACACAGGTGAAACTCTTGAGGTGGACTTTAACTCATTGAGTGCCAGACCTTTTAGAAAATGGTCAGTGCCATGTGCCAGCGTTTTGGGGCATTTTGAGTAATATGTCAAGACCCAGAAGAATATTTTGTACTATGACTCTGAAAACACCAAACAGCTCAAAGGAAAGAGGAGACTCTCTATTTAACTAGGGAAAAAACCATTTGTTTGTACCTTGTTCCATTCTTGATATATCTTAAGTTGAATAGAGCCTGGTTGCACCAAAAAGACCACTTTTTTTCTAGAAAGCTGAGAAAAATGCATTTTTGTGAAAGAGAGTCTCTCAAGAAAAATAGTGATTTATCCGTTTTAATTTTGGCTTCAAAAACATGTAAGACATCTGAAAATTTCATTTCACATGTTTTTTTAGCCCCCCCCCCCCCCCCACACACACACACACAAAAGACAAAACAAAAAACAAAACAACAACAACAACTCAAATACAACAAGTACGAGCGGTTGCTGCCCCCTCAGCCTCTCCTACGCCCCCCTCCCCCTCCACCCCCTCCCCTCCCCTCTCCTCCTTCTCCTCCTGCTGCTTCCCCTCGTCTCTGAAGTAGGGAGGGAGACGTCGTGGCGTCTTCAGTCTCTCTGCTGGACGCGGCCGCGGCAGCGACTCACCGCGCTGATCTCTCGGTTCGTCGTCACGACGTCGGTTTACAGCAACGCGATCCGCCTCCGCTTTCGCTTCTGCATTTTGGTGCTGATCATCTGGATCAGTTTAGCTTTCCTGCCTCCTCTGATCACTTCATGCTGGAGCTATGCTAATAGCATTCGTAGCTAAGCTTTCCTCCAGCTCCACATTACACTTGTTCCAGGCTCTGCCCGTCGTTTTTCTCTAGAAATAGAAACTTTTTCCGACTTTGTTATCTCTGTACCGATCGCGCTCGTCTTCTCCTTCTTCTTCACTTCTTGCTCTGATCTACAGTCTCGTTCGTTCTACACATCCCAGAAGCCCCAAAATTACTCACAGTGGCCCTCATTTATGAAACTTGCGTACACCAAAAAAATGGGTGTACACCAAATTCACCGCAAGGATCGGCATTTATTAATCTGAGCGTGAGCGTACGGTATGCACAAATCTCACGCCAGCTCTGACCAGGTGTACGCACATTTGGAACCAGCGTAGAACATGCAGGCAGGAGTGCTGCTGTGTCAGAATGATTATTAAACCATAATCTAATAACGCAGCGATGTGGACCACATGTTGTTGTTGTTTATATTGATAAAAAGTTAAAAAGTAGCCAAAAAAGAGAAACGCTACAACCAAGTCCGTGTTGAAAATTTAACTCGACTTTTATTTTGAGCAACTGAGATGAATTAAAAACCACGACGTGACAGATGCTCGTTAATCAGCTGTGTAAACAGAAACAGTCAATGACAGACAGACCTGTTATTGTAGATCACACACACAAACTTCCAACATCTCCTGCACCAGAGCATGACCGGACGGCTCCTCAGTCTCTCTCTCTGCCGGACACCGGAGCCGGCGGGGGGGGGGGGCGCTACCTGTCCGGTAGGTCAGGTCCAGCTGATCTCTGCGGCGGAGTGTTTTTTTTTTTTTCCCCAGTCACCGGGACCTGTCAGCGGGAGATCGGGCCGGTGTTTCACATCCCTCCATCAGCCGAACCATGCCAGTGGTGCTGATGGTCATAAAGTCGCATTCGCAGCAGTAATATGCCTATGATTCCTCCTCAGTCACTTGTGTTTAGTAAACTGCAGGAGCATTTCATGAGGTCGCTGGGTTTCCTGACGTGGTCGGTGACACGTGCGTCTGCAGCCTCCATCCACCGGGATGACGCTTATCAATCACAAAAACTATCAATCTATCAATGTCCAGATATTTAATGTTGCCGCCCTCTCCCTGTTCAACGCGGTAACGCCAGTAAAGTCCCTCTTCTTGGCCGTCTTCCGTGTCTGCATGACGTAAAAGGGGCAGGGCGACGCCTCTAAAGCAGGAATATATCGGGGCGTGACATTTAAATTACGCTCGTTTTCAGCCGCCGGATTTATCAACACCACGCCAGTTCTACGCCGAAATCAGCAGCGTACACACTTTTAGTAAATCACACGTGACACTTGGCGTACACTGATATTTACACCAGAATCTACACCAGATCCTGCGCAAGTTTGATAAATGAGGGCCAGTGTGCGCGAGAGCGTCCCCATTTACCAGCCGCAGAAAAGTTCATTTGACGTCTATGGACGTCAATGGCACTCAAGCGTTGGATTTTGATTGACGTCCATAGACGTCAATGGCACTCAATGAGTTAATATAGTACTTCTACAGGCTGTGACCTAAAGATTGTTGCACCCATGTCATGGCCACAGGCCCAAGGTGTTAAGACTCCACATGTTTACATATTGACCACGTTCACATGAGAGTTTTAATTCCGAAACAAAATAAATTAATTCTGAATAAGAATGAATTCCGCTTTAAAAAGACCATGTAAACACCTAATTCCGAATGAAAATGATTATTCGGAATAGAATTTAATTCTGAAGTACAGTAAGTGGCTGGTTTATTCTGATTTTAAATCCGAATTAATTAATTCCTAAATCATGTAAACGTTTATTCCTCTTAAACGTAATTCCAGTCGTTCTACACGTGCGTCTTAACTGACTTGACGCTCTCTGCTCTGTGTGTAGTGTTGAGGTGATAACGTAAATACGTAAAAAAGTATGTCCCCTGTCCAACCAGAACCCTTCCCAACCCCCATACGTTAAGCGGAATTAAATAAAGGAGTTTGAACGTGTTTTCCATGTAAACCTCAATTCGGAATTACTATTTCCATGTAAATTGAAGGAGAATATTTTAATTCCGAACTATATAATCCGGGATTATGAATTCCAAATTAAAAAAACATCATGTAACCATGGCCATTGTTGGCTGTTTTTGTGTCCCTTGCGTGTTGTGCAGAAATGTTGTGATGTGTTTCATGATGACAGTGATGACAGTGATGACAGTGATGACAGCCACAAGTCAGAAGGACAGTCGGTGTAAGTGTTACTGGAGCTGAAGCTGTGCCAGTAACTTTCCTGTGTGGCTTCTCTTGAATAGAGCCATTAAACATCTCCACTATTGGTGGAAAAAAGTCAGTCATCCCTTGGATTTAATAACTGCCTGAACTTCCTTTGGCACCACTAACCTCAAACCAGCTCTTCCAGTAGCTGCTGGTTTGATCTGCACAATGTTCGTGAGGAATTCGGGATCATTCGTGTCGGCTCAGCTCAGACATAATTTTGAAGGTATCTGGCGGGCAGCTCTCTTCAGATTATTCCACTGCATCTCTGATGGATTAAGGTCCTCGGCTCTGACTGGGCCACTCCACCAGGTGGATTTTCTTTGTTTGAAGTCATTATATAGTAGATTTACACTGGTGTTCAGGGTAATTCTCTTGCTGCATCACTCACCCACCCTGACATTATCCTATAAGGGACCGTGATAAACTTGGGAATTCATCTACTCCACGATGATGGCAAAGCCCCAAATCACAATTCTTCCTCTTGCCTACTTAACCATGTTGGTATGCTACATCCTCTGGTCCTCCAAGACAATTCAACCTTAGCATCATAAATCCACAAACCATTTTCTCAGTGGTGTTGTGGAGAGTCAAGCTGTTCTTTGGCAAACCTCAGCCATGCAATGATGGTTCCTTAGAGGACAGCAGCTTCCTCCATGCTGTTCTTACATGGACTCATGGGCTTGGACTTCATCAGGTCTAATGATTCCTTTAAGCATTTTGCTGATTTAAAGTGATTTGTTGTTACATGATTAAGATTTGAAGCCATCATAGCCAGCATCTGTGAGCGAGTTAAATCATTTAATCTATATCCAGTTTGTCTGAGAGTGGACTGATGAATATACCATTTCAGTTCTATGCAATTCAACAGTTCTTGTTTGTAAATCCTCTGAGATCTATAATTTTGCACGGAATTATTCATTTCAGCTTCTTGTGAGTCGCAAAATCAAAATCTTTAAATGGGTTTTATGAGCTGAAGTAGCTCTAACCCACACCTCCAATTTGGTTCCATTGATTTGACTACAGGCGACTAACAGCTGCCGCCAATTAGCCTTTGTTACTCATTAGCTGCTTCACACATGTTTTTTTATTTTGTACAAAATATATTCTGTGAATATTTTAATGATGTGTTGACTGTGGACAAGAACAATATAATACTTGGTGTTTTTTTTGTTAAAGTGGATTTTGCTTGTTCTTAGTAAGTAGTGAGTAAGTTGAAGATTTGACCATATTTTCAAACCAAGATTCAACTTGTTTGGTGAGCATGTATGTGTATCCATTCATTCATCCATTTTCTATACCGCAAATCCATGCAGGGTCATGGGGGGCGGCGCCAATCCCAACAAAAAGGGTGACACCCAGACAGGTCGACATATACAGACGAACACTCACATTCACACGTATGGGCAATTTTAGAGTCACCAATCGTCCTTGGAGAATTTTAGTCTTGGTTTATAACAAACAAAAGACAAACTAACAACAAAACAAAACCAAAACAAATCAGGACAGAGTTCGTATTATAACTCATATTATAACTAAATAGGCCAGACATGCAGATTCTACAATACGTCATTGAATTGCCCTATAGGTATTAATAATATTGGATTTATACGTTTTTTTGAATCGGTAGATTGAACATACAACTCCACACCAATAGACCCCATGCCTGGGAGCCAAGAACCTTCTTGCTAAGGGGCAATGTGCTAACCACCTCAGCACAGTGCTGCCCTCAGATGTGTATCTTGTGCTGAAATGACATTATGTAACCATTTGTATAGTTACAATCACAAAGTGCAAACTAAGTAGCTGCTGCAGCAAATTCCTCCTGGCAGTATTATGATTTACTAAAGAGGATTCTCACAGAAAAGGAGACAGAGCCTCGCTCCCTGTTTGCTAGTAGTCGTCACAGCAGATAGGTAATGTGTTTGTTGATTGTGGCAGTTCCAAGTGATTATGAAGTGACTGTGTACAAGTCCTTTGATAGATTTTGAGTTAAGTTTATATCCATGCAGGAAGGGAAAGGAACTGGTGGGACCTGCAGTAGTAATTCAGGGCAGATGGAGGATAAACGATGAAATACCATCACGATCCTCTGCAGAACCAGTCTCTTTATCAACAGCTCCTGGAGTTGTTCATCTTCAAAGGTTGGTGAAGGGCATCTACAACCCATCATTTCACCAGCTTTGTCATCACCTCCTTCCCACTCGCCTCCACTCCCGCCCCTGGGGGGGGGGGGGGGACACACACACAAAGCAGTTATCGCTCCTATAACTTCTGCTCCTTTCCTCCGAGCGATCAGTCGGCCTCACATACGTACACCACCGTCCAACGTCAACGCACATACTTTGTTTCACACATGCAGAGTCACCACAAACAGCTGCGGTTCCAACACCTACACCGTGCTGCGCTTTGACCTGTAGAATCGACTGCACTTTAGCCACACTTCCCCGCCGAGGGGCCTGCAGCATCGTAACACTTCATGTCACTTCACTCTGTGGACTTGACTAGTTTTATGCTTTGTCAGTCTCCGTGGGTCTCTCTTCCTAAGTGCTTCCCCGTCTTCTCCACTCCCCCCTTTCTCCCTGTCAGTCTGCGTTAGGGTTTTTCTCCATGATGGCATTGTTGTTGAGCATCCAGCCAAGTCCATCATGACTGAATACTTGAATGAATGAATGAATGCATACGGTACAATAGAATACTATACTGTGTGTTTGTGACAAAAAATGAGATGGATCAATTTTTGAGTGACTTGCTGTTGGTTTTACTGACTCAGTTCCCTTTTACTGTTATTAGGGCCACGGGCCATCGCACCGGGCACTGGTCCAAACGTGCGGTCTGATCGGGATCGGTATGCTATTACTTTTCTCAACAGTCTACGAATTTTTCGCGAAAAACTGCTCAAAATTTTGCATTGAAGTCAATGGGACGGGCGAAAAAAAAAGAGCGAAAAAGACCAATCATTGGAGTTTAACAAACGTCTACTGCTCAGGTATACTTTCACCTAGAGACTTCATTTAAACTTTAAACAGTAGACACAAGTCTTGTGTATTGTCGTATTACTCCACGTTTTGATAGGTCATATAGTTTTTGATCAATCCCTGTTCAGTGACCATGATCATTTTTGGAGAAATTATGAGATTATAATGGGTGTGTATTGCACGGAATGTTCGTGTCAGAGTGTGTGACATCATCGGTTAGAGTGGGAGAGATGCCAGAAAAACTCCAGATTTTTTCTCTTTCCACACCCGACCCGGCCACAATTTACACTCTACACACATAATTTTTTCAGAATTTGTAAGACAAACTTGTTATCTCTCATGTCATGTGCTCAAAATATCAGAGAGACTTACATAATTTACAGAATAAGCCTCTGTGTGCGGCCACGTCTGTCTCTGCTCCTCATTGACTCCAATACAAATATTTTCTGAGAGAAGCAGAACGGACTGATGTTTTAAAACTGCCAGCCTCTCCAAAATATTTACTGTAGAAACACCAAATCGTACCAAATTTTTCAGGAAGTCCAGAGCAACGTGATCTGTGTTTTGTTCTGATAGGAGTTACCGTTTTGTCACAGTAAGCCTAAATGTGAGACCGGTGCAGAGGCAGAAAATCGCTCTTTTTCTCCACATTTCTGTCTGTCTCAGCCTGGGGGGGCCCCTATCGCCGTGGTAACCTCTGATCCTCAGGCCAGAGCTCGTTAACTTCATAAACAATCCACCTGGCGCTCGTTTAAATGTTTATAAACACAGACACAGCTAAATCAGACTGACACAGGATGCAGCTCATAACATGTGTCAAGTCAGTCACACACAGACTCTAGAGCCAGCTTCATGTGATTACAGTTACACACACACACATCAAAACACACAGGTAACATACAAATGCGCGCGGAAGCGCGCACTCCTCTCCCACACTCTAACACACACACACACACACACAGTTAACCTAATGTGGTTACAGCTCCTCCATATCAGTGCTTATAGAAAGATGATCATGTGTCTGATCAGCTCTGTCTTGACCTTAAGATCGTGGGTTTGATTCCCATGTTGACAGAGATGGCAAAACCGGCAGTAGCCCCGTGGGCCTTTCAAAATTTCCCGAGAGGAAATTTTCTAGTTTCTGTTTAGGCTCCCAACACTCTCACAATGGAAATATTTTGGTCCATTACTGCTGTTATTCTGGGCAATTAGTCAAATAAGTGCTCCAGGGACTAGACTGAAGGACTCAACTCAGACTTAAATATGCAAGATTCACTCCTGCCAAATGTATTTTCTGGCTGGCAGCAGGTGGTGGTGATGTCACTTCATTCAGAGCTTCATTCATTGTTGCATTTGCAAGGCAGGAGGTCATACACCCTCTGAGCAGCGGCATGTCTTCAAGGCAGGTTGGAGGCTGCAGTGAGTCATTTTTTGAAAGCAGCTAGATGGGTTGGGGCTAGCTGTTTAGCATGCTAACTTCATTAGAAGAGAAGATGCGATGGAGACAATGGGCCTCATTCACCAATATCTTCTTAAGAACCTTCTTAGATTCTTTCTTAAGTTGTTCTTAACTCATTGAGTGCCAGACCTTTTATAAAATGGTCAGTGCCAGGTGCCAGCGTTTTGGGGCATTCTGAGTAATATGTCAAGACCCAGAGAGTATTTTGTACTATGACTCTGAAAACACCAAACAGCTCAAAGGAAAGAGGAGACTCTCTATTTAACTAGGGAAAAAAACATTTGTTTGTACCTTGTTCCATTCTTGATTTATCTTAAGTTGAATAGAGCCTGGTTGCACCAAAAAGACCACTTTTTTTCTAGAAAGCTGAGAAAAATGCATTTTTGTGAAAGAGAGTCTCTCAAGAAAAACAGTGATTTATCCGTTTTAATTTTGGCTTCAAAAACATGTAAGACATCTGAAAATTTCATTTCACATGTTTTTTCATTGTACAAAAAAAAAAAAAACTAAAATACAACAAGTAGGAGTCTTACTCTGCAGAGTGATGCCTGCTCTCCTACTCCTCCTGCAGTTGCTGCCCCCTCACCCTCTCCTAACCCCCTCCTCCCCCCTCCCCTCCTTCTCCTCCCCTCTCCCCTGCTGCATCCCATCGTCTCTGAAGGAGGGAGGGAGACGTCGTGGCGTCTTCAGCCTCTGTGCTGGACGCGGCCGCGGCAGCGACGCACCGCGCTGATCTCTCGGTTCGTCGTTACGTCGGTTAGACAGCAACTGGTGAAACTGACTCCGCGATCCGCCTCCGCTTCGGCATTTCGGTGCTGATCATCTATCAGTTTACCTTTCCTGCCTCCTCTGATCACTTCATGCTGGAGCTATGCTAATAGCATCCGTGGCTAAGCTTTCCTCCAGCTCCACGTTACACTTGTTCCAGGCTCTGCCCGTCGTTTTCCTCTAGAAATAGAAACTTTTCCCAACTTTTTTTATCTCTGTACCGATCGCGCTCGTCTTCTCCTCCTTCTTCACTTCTTGCTCTGATCTAAGTCTTCTTCGTTCTACACATCCCAGAAGCCCCAAAATTACTCACAGTGTGCGCAACAGCGTCCCCATTTACCAGCCGCAGAAAAGTGCATTTGACGTATATATACGTCAATGGCACTCAAGCGTTGGATTTTGATTGACGTATATATACGTCAATGGCACTCAATGAGTTAAGAAGTTCCTTAAGAAAACCCTACGTCAGATTCATCAACGCGTTCGTAAGCCTCAGAATTGTTCGCAGCTGTGTTCCTACTTGATGAATGCCGTCTCCTCGTAAGTTGAGGGCGTGTGCCAGGTGAGTCTAATTAACATAGGATTAGCATAGGTAACAGCCCCATCAATGCCCGTAAAAGGGCATGAGACTGCAGGGCCGTGTGCAAACAGAACCCACAGGCACTGAGCAGAGAAGGTGAAGTGAGAAAGAAAGTTGAAATGCTCAAATGAAAATCTGGGAGGGAGCACCAGACTCCAAACGTAAAAAGAACTTAAGTAGTGAAGTGGCGCTACTGCGGCAGGAATGAAACAAAGAAACAAACAAAAAGCTTATATTTAGTTTATATTTTTATATTTATATTTAGGCTATATTTAGTAGCGTCAGCAGTGGATGCAGCTCTTCGGTTGTTATCAGAGAGACCACACTCTCACGTGAGCCATCATAAATATCATCATATTATCACATATGAAAAAAAAATCTGTTGTGTGTAGTGTGAACACTTACTGTAAGTGCACTGTTGCAGCCCGCAATTAGGAGAAAAAAAAGCATATCGGCAGCTGTATGTTGCGCACAACAACAACAAACAACACATTTACCCCCCCCCCCCCAAAAAAAGAGAAAAAAAAACAACAACTGATATGAATTAAGTGTCTATAATGTGACTGCAATGATTTGTCAATTATTATTATTAATATATATGATTATTAAAAACATCATAAAAGATAAGAAAATAATTCTTATTCAAATCATATAATATCATAAAACTGCAGAACAGAAGAAAACGCTATAATCGGTTCTTTTTGCAGAAGTCTCAGCACTTAAAAGTGCGTAAGTATACTCCTGACTGTTCGTAGATTTTGTTCTTAGTTAAGAACAAATTCTGGATAAGAAAACATTCATGAATGCCACAATCTTCGTAAAAACTTTGTAAGTAGGACTTAAGAACAAATTTGTTCTTAAGAACGGTTCGTGAATGAGGCCCTATGCTTCCTGCTGCTGGACCTGTTGGTTACCAAAGGAATGAAGGTCGATGTTGATTTTGTAAAGTTTCTTTTTGACTAATAAACTGCTAGTAGCTATCTAGCAATAGCAAAACTTTGAAATGCTCCCATTGGCCAAACTTCTCCCTCACAAAAACCTTGTTTATATTGTATTATATTTTTTTCTTTTGACAAATATGTTTTTGTAGAAAATGTGTTGCCATCTGAGTTATGCTTCTTGGCAACACTTTGTCATCCTGTGCAGTTTTAAAGCTTTATACAGAAACACATAAGTAAAGGTTAGGGAGGGAAAGGTCATGGTTTTTGGTTAAATATTTAAAGTGTAAATATGCTGCTTGCCTTGACCTTTTCAGTCTTTCTCATCACTCATCTTGCTCTTAGCTGAGACTCAAAGCTTTTTTGTGATTTGGCAAACCTCAGAGTTACAGATTGGACATTTTTACTGTCTTTCTTGCTCTATACAGGGAAATACGCTTTTTGTTTCCTTTTTTTGCTGCAACTGATATTTATTTTCCATGTTTATCAAAGGGAAAAAAAAATTCTGCAAAGGTTTAGTGGTAGAATTAAATGTAGAGATCACAGCAGTACCTGCACAGATTAAATGCCTGGGGGCAGTTGCTAACTGGATGACAAATGGCAATATTAAACGTAAGACTCATGAAGGACATGGGGACTGCATGTTATACATGATTAGAAAATGGAATTTAAAAGTAGTTTTACTTCCTTCAATGAGTACATTGTAACCGTATAAAGAGTAAGAGCCGGAGCAGCTATTAAGATATGAAGAAACACAAAAGACAGGCAGCCTGAGGGGGAAGAAAAGAAGAAGAAGAAAACTCAGTGAGTTTAAGGAGAACTGTGGAACACGGCTGTAGTTTCATGCCAAGGATCTCTGAACGGAAATAGAACCAATTAGGACAGTGAAAATGGCTGATGTAGAAAGCAGTAACAAAACCAATACACCAGTCGCCAAGTCTTGATCGGGACTTCAAGGTGGGTCAGAGGAGACTAAAATTAGAAATCAGGGCCTGAATTATTCTTGAGCTGCAGAGTATCAAAAAACTAGAAAATTTCCTCTCGGGAAATTTTGAATGGGCCGCGGGGCTACTGCCGATTTTGCCATCTCTGTCAACATGGGAATCAAACCCACGATCTTAAGCGCAAGACAGAGCTGATCAGACAGACACATGATCATCTTTCTATAAGCACTGATATGGAGGAGCTGTAACCACATTAGGTTACCTGTGTGTGTGTGTGTGTGTGTGTGTGTGTGTGTGTGTGCGTGTGTGACACCAACAAGGTTTAACTTTAAAACCAGATTAAATCATGGTTTAAGTTTAAATTCTGTTGCACGTTAACTGTGTTTTAATCACATGAAGGTGTGTGTGTGTGTTTGTGTGTGTGTGTGTGTGTGTGACTGTAATCACATGAAGCTGGCTCTAGAGTCTGTGTGTGTGTGTGTGTGTGTGTGACTGACTTGACACATAGTTAGTTAGTAGCTGCATCCTGTGTCAGTCTGATTTAGCTGTGTCTGTGTTTATAAACATTTAAACGAGCGCCAGGTGGATTGTTTATGAAGTTAACGAGCTCTGGCCTGAGGATCAAAGAGGTTACCACGGCGATAGGGGCCCCCGCAGGCTGAGACAGACAGAAACGTGGAGAAAAATAGCCATTTTCTGCCTCTAAACCGGTCTCACATTTAGGCTTAGCATGACAAAACGGTAACTCCTATCAGAACAAAACACAGATCAACGTTGCTCTAAGGACTTAATGAAAATTTCGGTACGATTTGGTGTTTCTACAGTAAATATTTTGGCGACGCTGGCAGTTTTAAAACATCAGGCCGTTCTGCTCCTCTCAGAAAATATTTGTATTGGACTCAATGAGGAGCAGGGACGGACGTGGCCGCACTCAGAGGCTGATTCTGTCAATTCTGTAAGTCTCTCTGATATTTTGAGCACATGACATGAGAGATAACAAGTTTGTCTTACAAATTCTGAAAAAATTATGTCTGTAGAGTGTAAATTGTGGCCGTGCTGACAGTTTATCCAGAAAAAATACATAATGTTTCTTCACTCTCTCCCACTCTAACCGATGATGTCACGCACTCTGACACGAACATTCCATGCAATACACACCCATTATAAACTCATAATTTCTCCAAAAATGATCATGGTCATTGATCAGGGATTGATCAAAAACTATATGACCTATCAAAACGTGGAGTAATACGACAATACACAAGACTTGTGTCTACTGTTTAAAGTTTAAATGGAGTCTCTAGGTGAAAGTATGCCTGAGCAGTAGACGTTTGTTAAACTCCAATGATTTTTTCCGCCCGTCCCATTGACTTACATGCAAAAAATTTGCGCAGTTTTTCGCGACTATGTCGCGAAAAATTCGTACACTGTTGAGAAAAGTAATAGCACAGCGATCCCGATCAAGACGCACGTTTTGATATATAATATGTCCTGCAACTCGCAGGACTAGTAGCGCATCGAAATCTGGCCGGAAGTGGAAAAATAACTAGAAACAGCATTTCCTAACGGAACATGCGTGTGAATGCTGAAACCCAATGCTGAACCATGCTGAATTAGCAGAATAAATTGACAAAGACATGCGGAATGGCATACAAGAAACATGTCCATGGAAGGAATTGAACCCACAACTCCATGAGTGGTAACCTAACACACTAACCATACGGCCACAGAGAACCTGAGTTACAATGAGCTTTATACTATGAGGAATCAAAGACTGTCCAATGACAGCTGAATAATTGGAATCAAAACTCAAGCAATGATGTGAAATGCCTGAGGCAGGAATCGAACCTATGACCTTATGATCATAAAGCCTTTACTCTGCCACTCGGCTACAGAGAGCACACTGCTTTCAAGACTGTTGTCATTCATTGTAATGTGATGATGTGCTGCAAACTGGTATGAGTAATCAAGCAGATAACAAACACCTGTAACCAATTGAAGGCGGGGGAGGAGAGCAGAATTCAACATAACATAACAAGAATTCTTCCCTTGGATTCGAACCAGTGACCTTGGGGTTGGCAAACAGCCACCCTAACCCCTACACTACAGTGGAGTTGTGCAAAAGAGGTTGAGACTTTGATGAATGTGAGATTTTTCAATGATGCTTAAAAAAAAAGTAAGGAAAGTGCAGAAATTAGCCACACCAAGCAAGAAGAGGACTTTTTTGTGACCTGTGACTATTTTTTGGTGAATTAAAATGAATTAAAAAGCACTTAACAGCAAGTTACAAAGTTGAGCTCCTTCTCCTGCTGCAGAGCAGAGAGCTCCCTGGCTGCATTTAAAAAATATTTTAAATTATTATCTAAGAATGGAAGAATGAAGAATGGAATGGAATTGTTTGTTTGTGTATGTGTGCATGTGTGACTGTGTGTGAGTGTCTGTGTGTGTCTGTGTGAGTGTGATACCTGTGTTTGTGCGTGGACATCCTCTGTCAGTCTGGTTTATCATGTGTGTGTGTGGGGCTGTGTTTAAAAACATCTTAACGAGCGGCCAGGCTGCACCTGCACTTGTTCTATTTATAGACTTTGATAACGAGCTGGCCCCTACAGCTGGACCAACTGCACACAGAGCAGAGCAGAGCAGAGAGATTTGAGCTCTGAGCAGCTTCCCAAAACAGCCCAGAAAAAGAGAACCGTAACTCTTATCAGAATGTGGCCATGTGACTACTGGGGCAAGGAGACCTTCCTGAGCACATTGATGTGCATTAAATGTTTGTAGGGCAAAAACTTTTCTCAGGGTCGCAAGGTAGAAAAGGGGGGCATTTCTGCTTTTCTAAAAAAATCAGCTCCTACTTTTATATTGAAGTGGATGAGCCACTGGAGCGGGTCTAGCTGGACAATTAGGCTCATAGAGACAATTCTGTAAGTGTGTCTGCTGTTTTGAGCACATCAGATGAGACACGACAAGTGTGGCTACAAACCAGTGAGGAAATCATGTGTCTAGAGTTTAATTTGTGCAGTGGCGTAGATGACGTAGGGTTGGTGGGTTTTGTAAACCCATGGGCCCTCTTGTGGTGAAATCCTGCGGCCCCCCCACACACTGCCGAGGATTTAAATTTTTTTTTTAATTTTTTGGTTTAAATCAGGGGCGGGCTGGTCATAGGGAGGTTCGGGACGCGGTTGACCGCGGCTGCCTTCCGTCGCAGCGGCAGGTAGCACAGAGTGTAACATCAGACTGGGTCACTGCATTATGTTGCATATTAGGGGGGGATACGAGCGGGCGCGGCCCCTCCCAATTTGAGCTGATCCATGCGTCTATTACATCAAATTAAACAACAGAAGCTGGTCTACAACGTGTAAAAACCATGTTTTTATAACCCAAACACACAGCAAACACTACTCAAATAAACAGCTAAACATCAAACTTCATGAAGCACCTGTGTGTGGACCCAGTCGCCACATTTCTGGCTCGTATACTACTGTGCATTATGCAAAACAGTAGGCTACACAGCTACCGCTCATATGAAAGGGCTACAAAGATTGGAACGTTACATAGCAGCCGCGGCTGCGCAGCAGCAGGCAGAGAGAAGACAACAACCAGCAAAGTCCAGCACACACAGACACTGCTTGACCAAAACATGGTTGTACATTTCCTCTTACCTTTGCTGTTTTGCCGTGAAAAGTTTGTTTTATGGGTAAATCCCATAGACCAGGGGTGCTCATTACGATTGGGTCGATCGCGTGATGAAGAACAAAAAAAAAAGTATATTTAAAAAAACACAGTTGTCTGGACAGCAGGCATTTTTCTCACAACCGACCTCAAAAGCGAGGGCAGGCCAGGTCCGCCGAAGCATCATTCCGGGTGAGTCACGCTCTCCGCCCGTTGTGTTTGTTGTTACTCCGCTCCACAGAGCACATGGCTACTTAATTATGCACGTGCTGACCATATGGTTGTGCTGAGGCATTCTGGGGGAGTATGAGGTGTTCATGTCTGCACCATTCTTGGGTCCGGTGTGATTTATCAATGGAATATTGCGGAGAGGTGTGCGTATGCACAGCTTGATCAGTGTTTCCCACTCACAGAAAAAAAAAAAAAAAAAAAGTGTTTTTTTTTTCCTCACGTGTGTTTACGTGCGGTGCGCACGCACACGAGAGAGGCGGCAGGTTGAGAGGCTGACTGGCGGAGATGAGAGATAGTGAAACGCTAGCATGATTATTAAAAAAACACCATCTCTCATCTCTGTCCGCACATAGACAGACACAGGTTCACATACAGACAGGGGCCACGGTAAATGCAGCTGCAGCGCTATTAACCCCCGCATAGTCCGACAAACGACTGGATGACCAAAAATGTATGGACATTTATTGTGCCATATGGATTCATGCAGTTATGAAAGGTAGGCTACACCAACATATTGTATATTAAGTGTTATGTATGTTCATATACTAGACTATATGAATAAACGTGAATCATTAACTAGAAAAAACATTTCCAAGAATGGAAATGGTGTGAATGCTTCCAGCAATGCTGAATGAGCTGAAGAAATTGTTGAAAGAAAGAAAGAAAGAAAGAAAGAAAGAAAGAAAGAAAGAAAGAAAGAAAGAAAGAAAGAAAGAAAGAAAGATTGAAACAAGAGAGAAAAAAGAAAAGGACAGAAAGAAAGAAAGAAAGAAAGAAAGAAAGAAAGAAAGAAAGAAAGAAAGAAAGAAAGAAAGAAAGAAATGGAGTAAAAACAAAGGAGAGAAAAGGAGTAGAAAGAAAGAAAGAAAGAATCAAACAAACAAAGAAGTAAACAAACAGAAATGGAGTGAAAGAAAGAAAGAAAGAAATGGAGTAAAAACAAAGGAAGAGAAAAGGAATAGAAAGAAAGAAAGAAACAATCAAACAAACAAAGAAGTAAAAAGACAGAAATGGAGTGAAAGAAAGAAAGAAAGAAAGAAAGAAAGAAAGAAAGAAAGAAAGAAAGAAAGAAAGAAAGAAAGAAAGAAAGAAAGAAAGAAAGAAAGAAAGAAAGAAAGAAAAAGAGAGAGGGGGATGATAGATAGAAAGAGGTAGATGGATGGATGGATGGATGGATGGATGGATGGATGGATAGAGAGGGAAGGATAGAAAAAGTTACGTAAAATACAAATGAAGGAGTAGAAGAAAGAAAGAAAGAAAAAAAGGAGACAGAGGGGTTAAAAATAGGGAGGGGGATAGATAGATAGATAGATAGATAGATAGATAGATAGATAGATAGATAGATAGATAGATAGATAGATAAATTCATGAGAAAAAAATTAATTGTTGGAGATGTTTACATCAAAAGTATAAAATAATTGAGAGGCTGATGAATTTGAGCTGAAAACCTGTGTGTGTGAGTCTGACGGTCTCTCTGTCTGCGTGTACATGTGCAGAAAGTAAAACTGTTAAGCGCCACAAAACTCCTCTCTCCCTAATGATCTGATTGATTGGCATCCTGCCCTCAGAAGTTACCATGGCGACTACCATGCTTACATTTTACTGTGTGGAACAGTGTTGTGTTTGTGTGTTTGTCTGTTTGTGTATGTGTGTGTGTGTGACTGTGTGTGAGTGTCTGTGTGTGTGTGTCTGTCTGTGTGAGTGTGATGCCTGTGTTTGTGCGTGGACATCCTCTGTCAGTCTGGTTTATCATGTGTGTGTGTGGGGCTGTGTTTAAAAACATCTTAACGAGCGGCCAGGCTGCACCTGCACTATAGACTTTGATAACGAGCTGGCCACTACAGCTGGACCAACTGCACACAGAGCAGAGCAGAGCAGAGAGATTTGAGCTCTGAGCAGCTTCCCAAAACAGCCCAGAAAAAGAGAACCGTAACTCTTATCAGAATGTGGTCCTCCTGACCATCTGGGCAAGCAGACCTTCCTGAGCACATTGATGTGCATTAAATGTTTGTAGGGCAAAAACTTTTCTCAGGGTCGCAAGGTAGAAAAGGGGGCATTTCTGCTTTTCTAAAAAAAATCAGCTCCTACTTTTCTATTGAAGTGGATAAGCCACTGGAGCGGGTCTAGCTGGACAATTAGGCTCATAGAGACAATTCTGTAAGTCTGTCTGCTGTTTTGAACACATTAAATGAGACACAACAAGTGTGGCTACAAACCGGTGAGGAAATCATGTGTCTAGAGTTTAATTTGTGGCCGTGCTGGCAATTTATCCAGAAAAAATCCTGAATGTTTTTTCGATCCCTCTCACTCTAACGATGATGTCACTCACTCTGACCCAACCCCATACACACTCATTGAAAAGTGTGAAATTTGTCAGAAATCCTCATGTGCTTTTAAAGGATTTATCTCAAAAACGGTACAAGCTATGAAAAAGTTGTAAATACAGGATGAATACATTAGAAGTTTGTCTACAGCTCAGAATTTGAATGAAGTCTCTAGCTGAAAGTATGTGGACGCTTTAAAGGCTGAAAGAAGTAAGAAGATTTGAAGAGTTTCAAGACTGTTCCAATGCATTCTCTATGGGGAAAAAAAAATCAGAAATAGTTGAATATTGCAAAAAGTATGAATAGTTGAAAAGAGAAAAGACATAGCACACCTGTCCCGAAAAGGCTGAACATTTTGATATTTGAATTGTTGAAATAGCACAAAGTATGAAGGACTAGTTACATGACGAAGAAACGCAGAAAATGGCCGAACCGAATAACAATAGTGTGAATGCTTCCAGCATTCACACTAATAATAACTAGAAAATTTCCTCTCGGGAAATTTTGAATGGGCCACGGGAGCTACTGCGGGTTGTGCCATCTCTGTCAACATGGGAATCAAACCCACGATCTTAAGGTCAAGACAGAGCTGATCAGACAGACACATGATCATCTTTCTATAAGCACTGATATGGAGGAGCTGTAATCACATTAGGTTAACTGTGTGTGTGTGTGTGTGTGTGTGTAGGGGTGTGTGTGTGTGTGTGTGTGTGTGTGTGTGTGTGTGTGTGTGTGACTGTAATCACATGAAGCTGGCTCTAGAGTCTGTGTGTGTGTGTGACTGACTTGTCACATAGTTAGTTAGTAGCTGCATCCTGTGTCAGTCTGATTTAGCTGTGTCTGTGTTTATAAACATTTAAACGAGCGCCAGGTGGATTGTTTATGAAGTTAACGAGCTCTGGCCTGAGGATCAAAGAGGTTACCACGGCGATAGGGGCCCCCGCAGGCTGAGACAGACAGAAACGTGGAGAAAAAGAGCCATTTTCTGCCTCTAAACCGGTCTCACATTTAGGCTTAGCATGACAAAACGGTAACTCCTATCAGAACAAAACACAGATCAACGTTGCTCTAAGGACTTAATGAAAATTTCGGTACGATTTGGTGTTTCTACAGTAAATATTTTGGCGACGCTGGCAGTTTTAAAACATCAGGCCGTTCTGCTCCTCTCAGAAAATATTTTGGACTCAATGAGGAGCAGAGACAGACGTGGCCGCACTCAGAGGCTGATTCTGTCAATTCTGTAAGTCTCTCTGATATTTTGAGCACATGACATGAGAGATAACAAGTTTGTCTTACAAATTCTGAAAAAATTATGTGTGTAGAGTGTGAATTGTGGCCGTGCTGACAGTTTATCCAGAAAAAATACAGAATGTTTCTTCACTCTCTCCCACTCTAACCGATGATGTCACGTGCTCTGACACAAACATTCCATGCAATACACACCCATTATAATCTCATAATTTCTCCAAAAATGATCATGCTCATTGATCATGGATTGATCAAAAACTATATGACCTATCAAAACGTGGAGTAATACGACAATACACAAGACTTGTGTCTACTGTTTAAAGTTTAAATTAAGTCTCTAGGTGAAAGTATGCCTGAGCAGTAGACGTTTGTTAAACTCCAATGATTGGTCTTTTTCGCTCTTTTTTTTTCGCCCATCCCATTGACTTACATGCAAAATTTTGCGTAGTTTTTCGCGACATACGTCGCGAAAAATTCGTACACTGTTGAGAAAAGTAATAGCACACCGATCCCGATCAAGACGCACGTTTTGATATATAATTTGGCCTGCAACTCTTCGAGTTGCAGGACTAGTAGCGAATCGAAAATCGTCCGGAAGAGGACGAAGAATAACTAGAAAAAGCATTTCCAAGAATGGAAATGGTGTGACTGCTGATAGCAACTGAACGCTGTTGCAGAATTAGCAAATAGTGCAAGCAGTGATCACCATACAAATGTTTGACCAAGGTCGGAATTGAACCCACACCCTCATGGTCATTAGACTTCCACTCTGCCTCTAGGCCACGGTGCACACACAGTTGCAGAGACTGTTGTCTGTTAATGATCTGCACACTGTCAACATCAAGAAAGCTTGAGAGTCAAGCTTGAATGACTTAGAATGAAAATTTCTGTGAATTTCAGGCTGAGAGCAGCAGTTTCAACATGAAGCAAGTTATCAGAAGTCAACAGAGGACAACTGGGAAAATAATTCACTATAATTGTTGTTGAGGCAAGAATTGAACCAGCAACCTTCAGGTCTCCAGACCAGCAAGCTAACCAGTAGGCTACAGACAGAGACAGTATGTGAGGGGTAAAGAAAACCTTTGATAAGAGGATCACTGGCTTCTGCTTAAAAAAAAAAGTAAGGAATCGAACCCATGACCTCATGATCAATAAACCTTTACTCTGCCACTTCGCCACAGAGAGCACAGACATAAGCATGTTTCAGACAGAGTTGTGGAGAATTCTCAGCATTGGGCTGAATGAGAGCAGAGAGCTCCTTGGCTGCATTTAAAAAATATTTTAAATTATTATCTAAGTCTCTTTGCATTTTTGACCAGAATTTTAGCCAGAAGACAAGTGTGGCTACAAAACTGGAGAAAATAATTTGTCTAGAGTTTAATTTGCAGAAAAAGTTAAATATTTGAAAAAGTATAAATAGTTAAAAAGAGAAAAGTAACGCCGATAAAGTTCAAAAAAAGCTGCACGTTTTGATATATGAATTGTTGAAATAGCACAACACCTAACACACTAAACATATGGCCACAGAGAACCTGAGTTACAATGAGCTTTATACTATGAGGAATCAAAGACTGTCCAATGACAGCTGAATAATTGGAATCAAAAGTCAAGCAATGATGTGAAATGACTGAGGCAGGAATCGAACCCGTGACCATATGATCACTAAACCTTTACTCTGCCACTCGGCTACAGAGAGCACACTGCTTTCAAGACTGTTGTCATTCATTGTAATGTGATGATGTGCTGCAAACTGGTATGAGTAATCAAGGAGATAACAAACACCTGTAACCAATTGAAGGCGGGGGAGGAGAGCAGAATTCAACATAACATAACAAGAATTCTTCCCTTGGATTCGAACCAGTGACCTTAGGGTTGGCAGGCAGTTACCCTAACCCCTACACTACAGAGGAGTTGTCAAGAAGAGAGGTTGAGACTTTGATGAATGTGAGATTTTTCAATGATGCTTAAAACAAAAATAAATTAATATAAATTAGCCACACCTAGTAAGAAGAGGACTTTTTTGTGACCTGTGACTATTTTTTGGTGAATTAAAATGAATTAAAAAGCACTTAACAGCAAGTTACAAAGTTGAGCTCCTTCTCCTGCTGATGTGAAAAAAATGCATTGAGCTTAATGAGAGCAGAGAGCTCCCTGGCTGCATTTAAAAAATATTTTAAATTATTATCTAAGTCTCTTTGCATTTTTGACCAGAATTTTAGCCAGAAGACAAGTGTGGCTACAAAACTGGAGAAAATAATTTGTCTAGAGTTTAATTTGTGGCCATGCTGACAGTTTAGCCAGAAAAACTCTAGAATGTTTTTTTGCCTCTCTCCACTCTGACACCACTCTGGCTCTGCTCGTTAGACGCAACACACACACATTATAAAGCTGAAAAAAATCAGAAAAAGTTAAATATTTGAAAAAGTATAAATAGTTAAAAAGAGAAAAGTAATGCCGATAAAGTTCAAAAGAAGCTGCACGTTTTGATATATGAATTGTTGAAATAGCACAAAGTATGAAGGACTAGAAGAAGACCGTAAAAAGGCGGAAGAAAATGGCCAAACAGAAGAACAATAGTGTGACTGCTTCAGCAGTCACACTAACAAGAGTTCTTCCCTTGGATTCGAACCAGTGACCTTAGGGTTGGCAAACATCCACCCTAACCCCTACACTACAGTGGAGTTGTGAAAAAGAGAGGTTGAGACTTTGATGAATGTGAGATTTTTTGTGAAAAAGTTAAATATTTTAAAAAGTATAAATAGTTAAAAAGAGAAAAGTAATGCCGATAAAGTTCAAAAAAAGCTGCACGTTTTGATATATGAATTGTTGAAATAGCACAAAGTATGAAGGACTAGAAGAAGACCGTAAAAAGGCGGAAGAAAATGGCCAAACAGAAGAACAATAGTGTGACTGCTTCAGCAGTCACACTAATAAGAAAAAATCCACACAATAACAGTAGTGCCCGGTGCGATTGCCCGCGGCCCTAATAACTAGAAAAAGCATTTCCAAGAATGGAAATGGTGTGACTGCTGACAGCAACTGAACGCTGTTGCAGAATTAGCAAATAGTGCAAGCAGTGATCACCATACAAATGTTTGACCAAGGTCAGAATCGAACCCACATCCTCATGGTCATTAGACTTCCACTCTGCCTCTAGGCCACAGTGCACACACAGTTGCAGAGACTGTTGTCTGTTAATGATCTGCACACTGTCAACATCAAGAAAGCTTGAGAGTCAAGCTTGAATGACTTAGAATGAAAATGTCTGTGAATTTCAGGCTGAGCACTAACCATATGGCCACAGAGAACCTGAGTTACAATGAGCTTTATACTATGAGGAATCAAAGACTGTCCAATGACAGCTGAATAATTGGAATCAAAAGTCAAGCAATGAAGTGAAAAGACTGAGGCAGGAATCGAACCCATGACCATATGATCACTAAACCTTTACTCTGCCACTCGGCTACAGAGAGCACACTGCTTTCAAAACTGTTGTCATTCATTGTAATGTGATGATGTGCTGCAAACTGGTATGAGTAATCAAGGAGATAACAAACACCTGTAACCAATTGAAGGCGGGGGAGGAGAGCAGAATTCAACATAACATAACAGGAGTTCTTCCCTTGGATTCGAACCAGTGACCTTAGGGTTGGCAAGCATCCACTCTAACCCCTACACTACAGTGGAGTTGTGAAGAAGAGAGGTTGAGACTTTGATGAATGTGAGATTTTTTGTGAAAAAGTTAAATATTTGAAAAAGTATAAATAGTTAAAAAGAGAAAAGTAATGCCGATAAAGTTCAAAAAAAGCTGCACGTTTTGATATATGAATTGTTGAAATAGCACAAAGTATGAAGGACTAGAAGAAGACCGTAAAAAGGCGGAAGAAAATGGCCAAACAGAAGAACAATAGTGTGACTGCTTCAGCAGTCACACTAATAAGAAAAAATCCACACAATAACAGTAGTGCCCGGGCTTCGCCCGGGCACTGGTCCCTGCAGCTATTTCATAGCTGTTGGGACCAGTGCCCGGTGCGATTGCCCGCGGCCCTAATAAGTCTTCTAAAGTACTTACAAGGCCTGAGCAGCTCTTATTGGTAAGCAGGAGAAAGGTACAGCTATCGCCTGCTGTTCTTCTGCAGCTGGAAAAAAAACCTTTAGAGCTTGAAGAAATGTCAGTGGAGAACCCTAGATAAAAAAAAGACATTGGGTTATACGTGTTGCAGTCAGATGAAATCAGGTAAAATCTCTCCTCCTTAACCAAAGTCACCGTAGGGTTGCTATGCAAGAATCTGGAAATGTAAATCATGCATTAATTTGAGCTTTGGGTTGGCAAAAGTCAGGTAGAATAAATGACAATTTATTTGAGTCCTTAGAGATGTTACTAGGCGATGGAAACCAAATGAATGATTACAAAGGCTAAGCAGGAAGCGTCAATAATAAAACAGAAGGTTCCTGTCTGCAAGTTTTATATTTTAAACTCATATAGGCGGGACAGTGCTGGGCCTTGGGTGCATAGCAGTTATATAAATCAAAGTAAAATTGAATCAATATTCCAGCTCTGTGAGAGGCTGTGTGAAGTAGTCCACTGGGAAGTAAACTCTCCACTTCTGCCGTGAATCCCCCAATGAGGAACAGAGTTCAATTCCCAGCTCCTGGAGTTTTTTGCTCTGTGATCCATCTTTGTTAGCCTGTCTGCTTTTTCATTGTCCAAATAGAATGATAAAACACCCAAGTTAAGGTGCACAAAGGTGAGATAGTTTTTCTCTGCTTCTTTCAATGCACCTGGATTTTCCAACACTTTGTCACACAGAATGACTTTGTTCAGCGAGTATAGACGAGACCCCTCGGCACAAATCTTCACAATCTCTAACAAGGCTGAATATATAAAATACATTTACCCTTAGTTCCCAACAGTTTTCATTCCTTTTTACAGGGTAGAAATTTAAAATGATGCTGTATTACACTACATGTTGGTAATTTCCGTCCAATAAACCGTGTGTGTATGTTTTGCTATTTGTAGACCTTAAGTGCAAAATCACAGGGCATGGCAAAGTGTGTACTGAAAGCAGAGGTGTGGAGAACAGCTCTGTTTGGTGCAGTCACAGATTATTGCTGAGGAATGTGTGAGGAAACAAGATTCTGTAGTGAACAGTAGGGGTGTCACGATTCTCCAAATCCTCGATTCGATTTGATTTTCGATTTTAGGGTCACGATTCGATTCGATTCTCGATTTTTTTTTCTTTTTCTTACAGCACAGTCGCCTATGCTATTTTCAGACTAGTCTAGTCTACGATCATTGGTTTTATTCATCAAATTTTGTACAGTAAATCTTATTTCAAAAGATGGGCTACATATAAGTGATGCAATTTCCATAATGTATCACATTAGGCACTAATGGTCACATTTAAATAATTTCTTTACAATATAAAGGTAACATGCCCCCAAAAATCATGATACAGGGGCCAAAATTGCCCCCAAGGTTTTGAAACAAATATATTTATATCTGTACATTATCATAATTTTATTTTCATTAATTTACCGTCGTGTCTCATTATTCTCCTGATGTCGGCTTAATGTAATGTAAACGAGATTGCGCTGATACACGAGAGTCATGTGACAGCGGGGCAGAGCTGCAGCTGATGATCAGGTCCTGATCAGACTGGCGGTGGCCCACAGTCAATCAGTCCCAGATCCTCCACCTTCACCAGATCCCCCGGAAGCCCCCGCAAATAATACATCGACAAAAAGTGGCAAGTTGCACCTTTTCGTCGGCTTATTATTTGCAGGGTTTTTTTTTTTAATCTTATAACGTCTCTGCAACATGCGACTCTCAGTGCTTGTCGGTGTTGTGTAGTTAGAGCTGTGTCTCCCTCCTGTTTCCCAGGTAGGAGGGGGACAGTAGCCCACCAGGGCTGGGTGATAAAACGCTATAAATTGTGAAATAACTTTTCTTCGATAGAAATATGAAACGCGGTCGATAGTTTTCATTCATCCATGTTTTGGCAAATAGCCAACAATATTGAGAGTTGCGCCGTGCCGAACCAATCATGTGGCTGGAATAGAGCCAGTCAACATGTGCATTTGTTTGGGTTGCTGCAGACGTGCACATCAGCTGACACCGCCGGTAAAAAAAAAAAAAAAAAAAGAGAGCGAGGGAGAGAGAGAGAGAGAATGAGTGAGTGTTGTCTCAAAATAAAAAGTAAAGGAGAACTCGGACCAGTGACTGACAAGACGCTTGGTGCGCAATGGGGACAACGGGCAGTTGTAGCTTTGCGGGGGGGATTGTCGATCCTCTCTTTGACTTCGATGCTCGAGATCGTGACGTAATTTCGATCGATTCCGATAAAAAAATCGAAATCGTGACACCCCTAGTGAACAGTGTTTTTTTCCCACACTAAAAGTTTTTTTTTACGCTCCTTGGAAGATATAAGTAGAAATGACTGAAATTGGTGGTAGAGTCAACCAAACAATAAATGTGCTTGTCGTTGCAAGAGGAGTAAACCGACAAAAGTGAGTGACAAGTTTAAAGGGAGTTGAGACAGAGTTGTTTTCGAGGCAAATGCAGAGACTGCTTGCCAAAAAACTGCCCCCGACAGGAACACTCTTCAGCGGTTTTACATGACTTTACCTCAAAAACAACTCTGTCTTGTAACATTCCATTATTATCTCATAGCGTGGTGAATGTACAGGTCACAACTTGTCCACCAGAGCGTTTTGGAGTTGTTGGATTATGTATTTGATGAGTTTAATGAGGGAAACCAAGAAATCCCATGAGCCTCCGTAGCCAGGGCCGACTGGGAGATATGCGAGGCCCAAGGTGAAGTAGCACTCACCGGCCCGTCACATCTACATTTGCCAATATAGTGTGTGTCTAAAAATTGTTGTCATTTCTTGCCTTGTACTTTAAACCTGATGAAGGAACCTTGTTCTGAAAATCTTGTTTCTTTGATAGTCAATAAATGATTCTGTTTGCAAATTTTTTGAATAATTTTTGAAAAATAAAAAAAATTGCAATTGATATGAATTACATTTCATTATATTTACTACTTAAATCACAGTAGTAGCCTATACTGTTGAACTCAGCCTGATGTAAACATTAATAAAACTCAATAAGCAGCTCCATGTTGTCCCTGTGTGACGTTCAGGGTCAGGACAGTCAAAGGACAGAGAGATTGGAGGATGAAGCTTCTATATTAATGAACCGTGCACTCACTGTGACACTGTGACAGACCACATGTCAGCTGTAGCAGAGGAACACTCAGCTGTTCTCAGGAGTGAGCCTCCACCATGACAAAGGTTGTTGTTGTTGTTGTTGTTGTTGTTGTTTTAAAATAAAGCTCCGGTACCGTGACACGCGGACACGTGGTACCGCGTGCAGATCTGTGCTGACGCTACTCGCTACATACTGTATGAAACGGCCCCCACACGCTTTGATCAAGGCGGCGGCCAAAATCACTGAGGTGGACTGTCAACTCTGCCTTAACTTGGCGTATCGCTGCCTCTAGCAAGTGACAGAGGTGCGAGGCACAGGCAGACCAGGGTTGCCAGATACTGTGGCAAATATCCCCCTTACTGGTTTCCTTCAAAATCGGGAGATAAACTGGAGAAATTACGGACCGTTTTTTTTCCCCTCTCCTGGCGCGAGGCCTCCACAGCGCGAGGCCCGAGGCGGTCGCCCTGTTTGCACCCCCCTTGCGGCGGCCCTGTCCGTAGCGTAGCTCTGAGCAGCTCATGGCTCTGCTCCACCGTTCTAAAAATAGCTTGCACCAACAATTAAAGGTAACGAACCTACTCCTAAAACTATAGGGATTATGGCAATGGGCCAATTTGCCAAAAATGTTTAACCATCCCTTTAATCCAACACTGACAGTGGTTGTTTTTAGCTTCACAGACAATATTAGATCAATGCTTTGGAAATACATATTGTCATTGTATTTAAATTAAACATTAGAAATAAAGGTGTGAGCAATTAAATCTCCAACACTCACTCTAGAGCAACAAACACTTTTTTTAAAGGTAAATAGATGGCTGAGAAAGTGCTGAGTAATCACCATACAGTACTTAGACTTTACTAACCCTTGACAAAGTGTTAGTTTGTTGGGATCATCGGTGTTCAGATGTGAGTCCAGGTGTCAGTGGTTGTTTTTTTCTTTGGCCTTTCAGTCCACAACACAGATATATAACCAGAGCTCTGAATTGTTGATGAAGCAGACAGCTCTATTAAATAAGTTAGATTACATGATTTATTTAATGGGGTTCAGGTAATGAGACTCGTAAATCCCAAAACACATTATACATTTTGAATAGCAGAGTTTCTGCACAGAGAAAATATTGCTTGTGATTTCCACGGAGGACAGGGAGCAGAAACTTCCGCCGTCTTTGTTCCAGCTCCAATTAGACTGCTTGGGGAATGTAAATTGAGTTCTCTTGTTAACATTTGTGACTCCATCCCGCTGGGAAGCTGCCCTGACAAGTGCAGGGGGCTTGCCGATGCTCGACAGTGAGAGTGCAGGGCTGATGGAAGCCACGAGCCGTCTGAACACCCAACAATCCCCCTATAACTCGGCCTCATGGCTGGAAGAGATTTGTTATTTTAGTTGCTCCTCTAAGGAAGATTCATAGAAACAAACCCAGGTAGGAAAGTAATCTTATGGCTCATAGAACCCCATTAACTAGCCTGGCCTGTGCTCCATTTCACTCTCGGATAAGTCCGGGGAATGAATGATTTAGCGGGAAAGAGGGTGAGGTAGAGTGACGAAGGAGTAAAAAAAGCACAGAAGTTGGTTGGATCGGGTGGGGGAGGAGGGGGGGGTGTGTTATTCAGCAGGTCCATTTTCTAATCTTTAGGGAAACTAAATGTAATACAGTAGAGTTCTGATTTCTTCCCCTGACGACAAAAAAAAAAAAAAGGCCGGAACAAAACATTGGCTCTGAGAAGCGATGAGCAGACATCATGGGGAAGGTTAGGTTGGAGCCTAGGCCAAACGCTTTTCATAATTCAAGGCAATGAAAGATTACTGATACCAACCTTCACCACTCACGCTCACACCCTTTAGGCAGGTAGCCTCCTCAAAATGCTTCCGCTAATCCCCTTTGCCTCATGTTTAATCGATGAATGTCCTTGGTGTTCATTTACATCATGACCAAAAGTCAAAAATAAGTGATGCTGTGAACAACAGTTAAAAGAAGAGCAGGCTTCTGTCAATTCTCCGATTCCTCCAGACAGCGTGCTCCCCTTCACGCTTTCTCAGGCCTCCTTCCTGTCCGTCTTTCCTCTCAGATACCATTTTATATGACGACGGAACTCAAATCATCTGGTTAAATGAAACCTGTGCTATCACCTGATGTGTCCTGAGGACTTTTAGCCAGGGTAGAGACGTGGCTTTAGGCATCGCTGTGGTTTTTGGGATTGAAATTGAAATGTCCTGCCAAATATAAAGCTGGATTGACAGAAAAAATTTTACACAGATATTGGTGATTGCCAGAGGCTGTTTTGATGCTGGTGGTCCTCTAACTTCTTGCTCATCGCCATGGGGAGGGGACATTGTAAATACTTAACCCCTTCCTGCAGTGGCTGTTTCTGCCTAATTTTTACACATCTCTATTGAATAACTCATCATGTCACTGATGGCTTCATTTGATACGTGAATGTATAAAAACATGGATTATATTATTCACGATATAATACTACTTAGAACAGGGTGTTCCCCTTTGGAAAAACATGTCTTATGTATAAATAACTTTTTCCACACCTCTCATTCATAGTTGGTCCCAAATTTCATGTTAATATGAAATCACTGAGTAGAATATTTTGAGGAAGTTAAAATGCTTTCCAATAATTCAAGATGTACTTTGTTCAAATATATATATTTTTTACTAATATTGTTATTGACAACAAATTTACTATTCCTTTTTCAAGGCTGTAGATGCAAAATGAACATTGCAATTTTTTCTCTCTCATTCAGAATGTTTTTAATTTTTTAACACTGATGTGAAGATAAATTATGTCTTAAAATTGATAATAGATTTTCAAGAGTGTTAAAGTTCCTGAGTTTGTGTTGCTCTGTCCATTTTATTCGGCATCATCAGTCACACACAGTATTATAAATTATTTCTTTATACGGATTAATGAATAAGGTAACACTTCATTTGACGCGTATCTCTATAACACATTATGACCATACTTATAATGAGTTATAATTATAAAATGCTCTTATAATGATAGTTATACACGTTTATAAGCCAATTACAAAACATTAACGGACGGACAGTGAAAAGATGATCAGTTTAAGATGAATCCCAATAGTATGAGAACAGAGAGCACTGAATGATCAGCAGCAGTGAGATGAGCAACAACAGGCCTCCAGTAACAAACTGATGTCCAACCTGGATTCATCTGCTCCCCAAACATTAACCTCTGCAGTCTGATGCGCTCCCATATGTACTTCACTAGTGACTGTGTCAACAGGGAAATTAAATGATTAGTCAGACAGCTTCTTTGGGCTCAGCAGGAGGGAAGCAAGCGCACGGAAACAGGGCTTATTGAAGAAAATCTGCCAGCCAGCAGGTTAGGTTGCCATAGCAACCCACAGACCTACTGTTTTCTGGAAGAGAGAATTTCAATCAACCCAGGATTAACAAACACTTAACTAAACTAAAAGCTTTCTGGAAAACACCACATCAGGCAAGTCAAATAGCGTATGAAAAAGTTTTTTAAATTTTTTTTAATCGAATCTAAAAGTTTTCAGCCGAGTCAGTCCAGATTGCAGCATGTTTTTCCCTTTTTGGATGGTGCCTACTGAGAAAATGAATTTGTTACTCCAAAATGGATTACTGCAGGAGAGAAGGTACTACAAAATATATTTCCTTACACCTTCGCTTTCAAATAAGGGAAGGATGGCACATTGATGTTGTACTTAGGGGGGTTTGGTTAGCATAAAAACAATTCTTAGTGAACATTCCTTCTCTATTTATCGCCATGGATGAGCAGCCTTGTTACAACCAAAAACGTAATAACTGCCAATAACGTAATAACTGCCAATAATGTAATAATTTTGGCCATTTCAAATGTAATAAAGCCAATAGTGTAATAATGTGCCAATAATGTAATAAAACTTTTGAGCCAATAACGTAATAACTTTTTGCCGATAATCAGTGGCGGCTGGTCAATAGAGGGCGCTCGGGCGCCGCCCCCCCTGATGAAAAGCGATTTTTAATTATTATAATTTTTTCCAAAATAATAATTTAAAATTAATATTTTTTCCTTATTGTACCTGTGAATGTGATAGGAATTCTTAAAATCAAGCTGTATATAAAATTAAACCATTATTTAGAGGCTAATTTGCCTACAGGTTCATTTACTGTCTCTGTTATATCTATCGCTCTGTGTCTGGGGCGCTGCAGAAGTCGCCCGAGCAGTGTACCGGCTCAGCCAATCAGTGACTGTTGCTAAGTAAAAAATATACGGGGCAACAGGTAATTTAGCCAATCAGCGTCGTCGGATTTTATGCCTTTGGGGCGCAGAAAATATCGCCCCAAACCAAACATTTTGGTCTCCCGTGGCAACCAGAAATCGAGGGGGAAATGAACCGAGGAGCTGTCCTCGGTACCAGGATGGCTACGCAGTTTTCATCAGTTTCAAATTCTGTTTCCCGTATAATTTACTTTTTTTTTTAAAACAGTGAGGACAGATACCACACGGACTGTTACTGGAGTTAGAGACCTATTTATCTGAACGGATTACAAAACATGAACTCTCAAGGGACACATGAACGGTGCTGTCAGCTAACGTTAGCCAAGCTAGGCAGGACTAGCAGCAGAGCTTCACAGCTGGATGAAAAACACAGTTTCACGGTGAGGAAATACAACCAACGGGTGGATAAAACTCTGTGGGCCGGTGGCGGGAGGCTGTTATGATGCGACAGGAGGCCGTAGTGTGTGAGAGGAGCACCGGAGGACCGGAGCACCGTTAACCGGCACGTCAGAGACTGCTCTCTCTTGATGCTCGGAGCCAACTTTTGGACTACATGCTGTTGGTTCGTCCGCGGTGCGTTCACAGCTCGTCCCAGAGCGTTTTTATTAGTTCATCCAGCTTCTGGGACACTGGACTGGACACTGTTATTGCTGAGTGACACCAGGGGAAACTACTCACCCAGGCTGTGACAGGACGTCTGTGATGCGGAGCATCAGGCTGCAGCACTGTTCAATATGTTTACAGCTGTGACCAGTACGTTCACAGTTAGACTCATCATCAAACCTGATAATGCAGCAGTTAAGTTAACATCTCACATCAGCTAGGTCAGACCAAACTTAATCACGTTATGTTCCTCCTATAGTGTTCCTATCACACTTTGTCTATAGTTAACATTAATCACTGCTGTAGGTTACATCATACACATGCCTTTTAATAACCATATTTTTGTATTAAGAGTATTTGCTAATATATTTCACGTCCACTGTGTGCCACCAGTGAAAGACTACTGTTTGTTCATTGTCATTATCTGTCAAACTGCTGATTTATGAAGGCAAATAAATAATTAATGTTTATCCCTAAAAATGGGTTTGGGGTTCTTTTATCAAGATGGTCACCAAAAACTTCAGGGACAAACAGCCCCACCTAGAATATTTTTCACCAGCCGCCACTGCCGATAATGTAATAAGGCATTACATTATTGGCTGGTTATTACGTTATTGGCCTGGTATTTAAAAAAAACCTTTCAAAATGTAATAACTGGTGCCGATAATGTAATAATACATAAAAATGACAGCAGCTCTTGGAAATAAAGGGTTTTTTTTTGCAGTTTTTGGGCAGTTAGTGGATGACATATAGTTGTCATACTTATTCATCCAAGATATGCTCTCTCTCTCTCTCTCTCTCTCTCTCTCATAATTGTGTGGTCTTTCCCCTCTTTAGCCAAATAGATATTCATAGTCTAAACAGGCAATTTTTCATGTGTACCATGCATATACCATAAAATCAGTATCTCGTTGAGGGTGTTGAGGTGTCAAATGAATTCACCATATATTTTCCTGGACTAGCATTATTATTTATTTCTAATCCCAAAATCTGAACTGCAGTGTACAATACACAGGATAGAAAATGAACAATCAAAATTAAATTAAAACTGTTCCTTCTCAAATGAAAAGTAGCTTTCACTCATTCACAAATGTAAAAAAAAATATGGAGCAATACAAACATCTACCTTTAGACTTTCACAGTATATAGAACCTAAAGCTGCTTTATCATTACTGTAAAAAAAAACAAAAAAACAACAACAACTTTGAAACGTCACTTATCCAACATGGGGCCTGTATGCTCAATGTGTTGATGTAGTTTTTAATTTTCAAACATGAAAAACAAAGTTAGACATATGAACCCTGCAGAGATTTAATTTTAGATCTCCAACAGCTGGTTTCAGTAGTAATCTATTTGTTGATTGGTTAACAGTTGCAGCAACAGAGGTGTGTTACAAGCGTCCTGAGGCTTCCTCCCTCTTCTTCTTGTTAGGGCCACGGGCAATCGCACCGGGCACTGGTCCCAACAGCTATGAAATAGCTGCAGGGACCAGTGCCCGGGCAAAACTGCGCAAAATTTTGCATTGAAGTCCATGGGACGGACGGGAAAAAAAGAGCGAAAAAGACCAATCATTGGAGTTTAACAAACGTCTACTGCTCAGGCATACTTTCACCTAGAGACTTCATTTAAACTTTAAACAGTAGACACAAGTCTTGTGTATTGTCGTATTACTCCACGTTTTGATAGGTCATATAGTTTTTGATCAATCCCTGTTCAATGACCATGATCATTTTTGGAGAAATTATTAGATTATAATGGGTGTGTATTGCACGGAATGTTCGTGTCAGAGTGCGTGACATCATCGGTTACAGTGGGAGAGATGCCAGAAAAACTCCAGATTTTTTCTCTTTCCAAACTCGGCCCGGCCACAATTTACACTCTACACACATAATTTTTTCAGAATTTGTAAGACAAACTTGTCCTGTCACTCATCATCTGCTCAAAATATCAGAGAGACTTACAGAATTTAAACTTGGAGCCTCTAAGTGCGGCCACGTCTGTCTCTGCTCCTCATTGACTCCAATACAAATATTTTCTGAGAGAAGCAGAACGGCCTGATGTTTTAAAACTGCCAGCGTCGCCAAAATATTTACTGTAGAAACACCAAATCGTACCAAAATTTTCAGTAAGTCCTTAGAGCAACGTTGATCTGTGTTTTGTTCTGATAGGAGTTACTGTTTTCTCACCCTAAGCCTAAATGTGAGACCGGTGCAGAGGCAGAAAATGGCTCTTTTTCTCCACGTTTCTGTCTGTCTCAGCCTGCGGGGGCCCCTATCGCCGTGGTAACCTCTTTGATCCTCAGGCCAGAGCTCGTTAACTTCATAAACAATCCACCTGGCGCTCGTTTAAATGTTTATAAACAGAGACACAGCTAAATCAGACTGACACAGGATGCAGCTACTAACTAACTATGTGTCAAGTCAGTCACACACACACACACACAGACTCTAGAGCCAGCTTCATGTGATTACAGTCACACACACACACACACACACACAAACACACACACACACACCTTCATGTGATTAAAACACAGTTAACGTGCAACAGAATTTAAACTTAAACCATGATTTAATCTGGTTTTAAAGTTAAACCTTGTTGGTGTCAAATGCGTCAAATGCCTCTCGTGGGAGCAGCTGATAGAGTCCCCCCCAGCTGAAAGCAGCCCACCCCACCAGCCAGAGGGTCCAGGACCATAGGGACTGCAGTGGAGGAAGGCTGCCTTAACACCCTTCACAATGGCACCCAGTACACAGAAGTTAGACAGGACCAGTCAGCCCATCACCTGGTCCGTTCAACAAATCAGTTTATGCTACTGTGATTTATGTAGCCTAGTTATATACTACAGTAATCATCATAGTGTATTGGCAGGAAAGACCATTTAAATCTGTATCAAATATCGATTAATGAATTAATCGATAATTTGCATGTTGGTCTTGGTTAACTCATTGAGTGCCGCGCTCCTTTCCAAAGTTTTAGTCAAGTGTACCGGCAAATTAGACCATATTTGACTTTTTATTTTAGAGCCATAGTGTATTCTATATTATTGCCACCAACACATACTGTAGCTCATTTGAAAGGTTTAACTTTATCCTTCAAATGGCCACAAACCGTTTGTTTCTACGTGCCTCCGTTCCTGAGAAAAGTCAAGCTAAACATGGCTGGGTTTCACCAAAATCCCTCCTTTTTTTCTAGAAAAGGAGATAGAGCGTCTTTTATGAAAGGTGCGCTGTTTGTGTCTGTCGCTCTTCAGACACTCGCATTTCTGGATCAAAGGGCTCGTATAAGATAAATATACACAACAATTGTTGTTCTATTCACAAAACCACCATCGGGGGCGGGGGGGGCGCCACTAAACAGCAATAACACAGACGCACCGTGCCCTGTCACAGCCTCTCGCCGCGGAACGTGAGGCTCTGCCGGCCACAGCGGCTCGCGAACACCGGTCCCGCCGGTGGTCGCGGTCCGTCTGTGGTACGGGTCGGTGGTGCCGGTCTGCTTTGGTCCAGAGACCATCAGATTTTACCGCGGGAGGACTTTGGGGAGGACACGGTGTTGCTCCAGATGAAGACCGGGCGGGACAGTGGGCTGAGAGCTTCCTGGTTCAGCTCCCAGCTGCTGCAGCCTCGCGGGTGAGAGCGGAGCAGCAGCGGAGCAGCTGCGCTGCATCTGCATGCAGAACTCCGTTTGCAGAAGCTGAGTTATGATAAAAACTTCCAGATCATGAGCTGTCATGTGACTTTGATCGTCATCTATTTCAGTTCTCCTCGTCGTAGAGTCCCCAAATTTACATATAATGTGTATTAAAGTGTCTATTTTCATAATTTAAAAAAAAAGCAAAAAACGAAAAATTTCGTTTTTGGCACTCAACGCATGGGAATGAAAAACGAGAAATTACGTGGTTGGCACTCAATGAGTTAAGTACCACCTTGAAAAAAAAACAATGTTTTGTTGCTTAAGCTATTCAGTCATTCAATGGTATACTAAAATCCATGTGAAAAAAATGCTTCTCACTGTTCTCAGGTCAAATATTTATATGCAATTAAAATGCAATTAATTGCGATAAATTAATTACAAAGCCTCTAATTAATTAGATTAATTGTTTTAATTGAGTCCTGGCCCTATTACACAAGATAAACACACACACACACACACACACACACACACACACAGTTAACCTAATGTGATTACAGCTCCTCCATATCAGTGCTTATAGAAAGATGATCATGTGTCTGACTGATCAGCTCTGTCTTGACCTTAAGATCGTGGGTTTGATTCCCATGTTGACAGAGATGGCAAAATCGGCAGTAGCCGTGGCCCATTCAAAATTTCCCGAGAGGAAATTTTCTAGTTTTTATGTATTATTACATTATCGGCACCAGTTATTACATTTTGAAAGGTTTTTTTTAATACCAGGCCAATAACGTAATAACCAGCCCATAATGTAATGCCTTATTACATTATCGGCAAAAAGTTATTACGTTATTGGCTCAAAAGTTTTATTACATTATTGGCACATTATTACACTATTGGCTTTATTACATTTGAAATGGTCAAAATTATTACATTATTGGCAGTTATTACGTTATTGGCAGTTATTACGTTTTTGGTTGTAACAAGCCTTATAAACCGTCTTATTGGTTTATATTCTACCTCCTCTCACTCTGAAGACCTGCTTCATGTGGAAACGTAATTTGCTGCACCTCATTAACAGCTTTTACTGGTAGCCATGTGCTCCAGATCTCATCTCTCTGGATCCTAATGACGTTCCCTTCAGCCTCGGCTCTGCTTTGTGTTCGGTGCTAATTATAGTGGCAGATTTTGCATACATGTTTAACGTGGATGGTGAACATGAGCCGAGCCCGAGCTTCACGCTCCCTGTCCGGTCTTGAATGTTTGATAGGCAAATTCAAAAGTAAATCAAAACTTTAAAAAAACAAACAAAGAAAACATCCTGTTGGTTTGGCAGAAAGACAGCCCACTCACAGAGTTGGAGGTTGAGCCAAGAAGTGGGAACAACAGCATAGTTTGTAGCCACGTCCATAAGACCACTTCTTCTGACAAATACCTGTCATTTTGCAAACTGTACTGCCAAACGCGGTATCAACGAGGCCTAACCACGTGGTAATTAGGATGGCAGATGTGGCTTGTGACAACTCAAGGTGACACGCCTTTCATTGCTGCCGCTCTGAGGGGAGGCTGGAGGGACTGTTGTTGCCAGTTACCACCGAAAATAAGATGCCAAAAATGTTGAGTAGATACCTCTGTGCTCGCACGGTCGCAAGGCCATATGCTTCAGCTTTAATTATGAGGGACTTGGGGAGAGAGGGACTCTGGGTTGAACTATGAATCACTGCCACTCTGCCTGCCTCAAAAGCCCAGTTCCACTGAATCGAAACCCTGCCCACACAGGTCCCCCACGTTTCTATAAATAAACCTCTGTTCTGATGCAGCCGTTAAATAGACAGCTGACACCACACTTTGGAAAAAAAAAATGTAAATGAAACCAAAGACTAATTCAAATCTCAGAGTGTGGCATTTGCCTACTGCTATAAGATCTGAATGTTGACTGTGCAGTTCACGCGAAGCCAGACTGAACCCAGCCAGGCCCACATGAGTCAGAACCACTGAGGTGTCTCAGGAGCTCAGACATTTAAAAACATAACCAGGGCTTAGAAATCACTCTCGTAATTGCAAACTCACCAAATGTACAGGAAAAAAAAAGAAAAAGAATTGTCTAGTTCTGCCAACTTGCTGAATAAGTTAGTGTTGAATCAAATTGTATAAGTCCAATCAACTGAAATGGTAAACTGTGCAATTCACTTGGCACCAAGAAAGAGTTGGGTGCAGTGGTTCCAGGCGGTATTCAGATCCCTCCACGTTGTTGCACCATTGTATTGTGCCATTTTTGTCATTGTGTTGTTATCTCTGTCCATCAGTCTCCTCCATTCACTCAGTAGCAGCAGGATCGTAGGAGTAGTTGCAGGATTGGAGGGTGAGGGACGAGCCTGTCAAAGCTGCTAAAAAAAGTTTCTAGTGGAAACTCTGAATCTACTTTCATTGTATCTCATAATGAAAAAGTAAAACATTTTAACACATTTTGCAAATGTATTTTAGGTTATTATTCAAACCCTTCATTCAGGATTTTGTAGAACCTCTTAGGAAGCAATTTCAGCTTTGAGTCTTGCTGGTTGAGTCTCTACAAACTTTGCAGACTTGTATTTGGGCAGTTAATCCCATTCTGTCTTTCTTCTCTCAAACGGCTACCTTCAGGTCACTCTACAGAAGTTCTAATGGACCTTTGCCAAAGCCATCAGTGTTGGCATTGTTGGATCATTGTCATGCTGAATGGTGAACCGTCACTATACTCTTACATCATACACTGACCGTCCCCCCCAAAAAAAGTCACCACTTGGATTTAACTAAGCTAATAGGTCAGAGCCTCCCATTGGAAAATTAGCTGGCAACAACTTTTTTAACCCTAACTGATGCAGTCTCATTTCTTAAAGGGATTGTTCAACATTTTGGCAAATTGGCCCATTGCCATAATCCCTATAGTCGTAGCCAGGTTCGTTACCTTTATTTGTCAGTGCAAGCTATTTTTAGAACGGCAGAGCAGAGCCGCAAGCTGCTCAGAGCTACGCTACGGAGGCTAATGGGATTTCTTGGTTTCCCTCACCAAACTCATCAAATACACAATCCAACAACTCCGACTCCATGTCGTAACATTCCGTTATTATCTCATAGTGTGGTGAATGTGCAGGTCACAACTTGTCCACCAGAGCGTTTTGGAGTTGTTGGATTGTGTATTTGATGAGTTTGATGAGGGAAACCAAGAAATCCCATTAGCCTCCGTAGCGTAGCTCTGAGCAGCTCGCGCCTGTGCTCCACCGTTCTAAAAATAGCTTGCACTGACAAATAAAGGTAACAAACCTACTGCTATGACTATAGCGATTATGGTAATGGGCCAGTTTGCCAAAATGTTGAACTATCCCTTTAAGAACTGTCCAACACATTATTAAAAACTTGAAGCAGAGTGGAGAGCCATCAACTTCAAGGCAGGCATGTGCTCCAATGTGACCACAGAGTTCATATCTGAACCTCAATAAGAATCTTTGAAAAATGAATGCTGTGACATTGCAGAAGCTTATTGAAACAATGCTGCAACAAATGCATTCCGTAATCAAAGCTAGAAGTGGTCCAGCGTAATATTAGAGTGAATTCTTTTTGGGACGGGCAGTGTGCATAGCATGATGCTGCCACCACCATGGTTCCCCATGTGGATGGTATAAACCAGATGATGAGCAGTTCCTGGTGTTTGCCAGACATAGCGTTTGGCGTTTTGCCCAAAGAGTTCAGTTTCTCATTAGACCAGAGAATCTTTTTCCTCAGGCTCTTTCAGTTCTTTAGATGTCATTTGTCAAACTACAAGCAGGCTGTCCGGTCTACTCAAAGTCTGGTCACTGGACCATAAAGCTGAGATGTTTGTCCTTCTGGCAGCTTCTCCCATCTCTGCAGAGGAGCTCCGGAGCTGTTTGACAAGGACTGTGTGGTTGTAACATAACTTCAAATCAAAATGTAGTTTATTGTTTTGACATTCTGTTTTTTTTTGTTTTTTTCCCCCAGCTTTTCAGACCTTGTATTCCAAGAAGTGCCAAACGACAACAAACATTGTAGCTTTGTACATCTATCTTTGATGATAGAAAGGCACAACCTTTATTCAGGGAGGCATCGAAAGTTTGCCACGTTACCCAACATGTAACAACGGCTGTTTTTACTTTGAAAGTCTGTGCTTCACAAGGTAATCATACATGAATACAAAGAAAGAAAAGGTGCAAAGCAGGTGCACAAGACACTGCAAAACAAAAGAAGAAAGCCCCCAAAAATACAATACCTGGCCTGATTAAACTTGAGAATCAAAGCCGTATTGTTGTGTAAGAGGCGGTTGCGATGTGGAGTGAGGAGGAGTTGAGACAAAATTAGTGTAAGTGATGGGCTCTGCATGCCCTTCACCTTCCTCTAAAGACAAACAACTCGTACCCAGCAGCCTCTGATAGAGAGGCTCGCTCCGCAGATGATCACACAGGTCATTATTTATCCCTGCATTGTCCTGCCGTAGCACAGGAGTGTGCACACCAGCCAGATTCTTTTTTTCAAATAGTGAAAATTAGTCGAACCTCAAAGTCTCATTTGGTGGGAAACAAACCTCCTACACACGCTGAATACAGGTTGCTACAAGGCATGCAGGTCTGTCTCACCGGGACAACACACCCCGGGAACCCAACCCCCCACAATTACACACCGCGACCCGCAGCTCTATTAATTATTGTTGTCAGCTAATTAATTGACATTTAACCCAAGAAATGGCTGGAGCAATTCCACTCAATTAATCAACGTTGAGGGATAAATTAAGCCCCCTCCTAAAAGTGATTACCACTGAGGGTCTGCATTCAAAATTGAATTTTAATTGAGCTTTAAATGTTAGATTTGAGTTACAGGTGAAAACAGAAAGGGCTGCTGTATTCACACAGCAACTTGTACAAATTGGATGGGCCTCTGACAGCAGATAAGTCTAAATTCAAACACTCTGGAGTAACTAATTCAAAAGGCAATTAAGTTATAAAGGGCAAATATTATAAAAGCCATCATGCATGTACAGTGAACATGCTGTACAATAGTAAAAGCAACATTTAGAATCAATGGAACAATGGAAAATTATAATTTGCTAGAAATGTTAAAGCATAAATGGAACGGCAAGTTAGACAGACACCAGATGTCAACAATTTATTGAAACACTGAAATATATTTGAATATTTGAATTAAATGAATGACTTAAGTTTCCATTATAAATAATAATTTCCTTCGGGTTCTATCTATCTATCTATCTGAGTAGGAGGCATGAATAGTTCTTTCACACAGCAGGATGGTTTCCAGTGGCCCAAGATTCTTTCTTTCTTTCTTTCTTTCTTTCTTTCTTTCTTTCTTTCCCTTGTTCTTTCTTTCTTTATGGACAGTATACTCACTTGTCAATTCAACCTATATCTCTTGATTCTCTTTGCAGGCTGAAATAGCAAACAAGCTTACAATTGTGAACAAAGTCAGAGGCCTTCACACAAGAAAGAAAAAAACAAAACAAGGAAAGGGCATTAGGTTATTATTATTTGTTTTTTATAATTATCTTTCATTTTTTTATTTAATTCGTCGGCCCACTTGCGATACCCTCAGGGCTAGAAGTGGGATGTGACTCACAGCTTCCTGTTACTGGTGTGGGGGCAGATCGTTCCAAAGGCCCAGAGAGAACACAGTTGAGTTTGCAGTGCTGAACACTGCTCATTGGTCAAACGGAGCCCAGACAATCCTATAACTTCAGTCACACAGGAACAATGACAGATATTTCTTGTAAAGCACATTAAGTTCTGTTGTTGGCTTTTCAAAAAGTCTAAAAATGTGAGACCAAAAGGAGACCTGTGTTAATTAGTGAGTGAACAAGTGAGAGAGGGTGAAAAGGAGGGGGAAAGATCTAATTCGAAGTTTGAATCGGAAGTAAATAAATAAAAATAGTCCCCTGTCTCTGTTAAATCCATTCAAGCATCACAGTAATTAGTCTAATCTTCATGCTTGGCATATAGAGATTACATTAACCACTCATTTGTAACAGTGATTACCATTTGAGAGGAATAAAATACATTATTTTGACATCAAAATAATGCAGAAATGTCATGAACAAAAAGTTAATACTAAACTAAACCATTGAATTACATTATTCTTAACTTGGGAAGCGAGTCAGTGGAGCTCAGCAGTGTGATCCTGCTGTGATCAAAGGGCCCATGAACCTGCTGCTTTACTGTGCATAAATTGATTGACAGCTCTGTTTTATTTGCACAAAACTACACAAGCAAGCACCAAAACTGCTTCTGCAATGTTTCCTGGTGACATTAAAGCTTTTGTTTCAGTGATGATGTCTGTGCAGACACACAGCAGCTGAAGTTTGTAGATCATATCATTTGTTAAAAATGTTTTGTTTTGCTTGTTCTATATATAAAGTTCTCACTGTCTGTGTAAACATGCACTGTGGAACATGAGACTGTTTAGAGCTTCACTCATAATTAATGTCCTCAACTATGGTCATTTTTCTTGTATTATGTTGCATTAAACTATTACCGAATTATAGTAACATATGAGCCACACCCTCCAGTTAAATGCAGCCTCCAAGTTGTCTAAGAAGAAATTAAGACAATACTCTGGGGCTTCCTCGTGCTACGTCGTTCTTAACCTTTACTTTTTCTCTATCTTAACATTTTCATGTGTTTCGCTGAGCATTCTTTGCTAAGATTATATTTCCTACAGCATTCATTAGTAAGGTTGGTCTGATACTGATATTATCCTATGGAACAGCAGCTGTGGTTCACCAGTGATTTTCTGCCATTCATAAAGAAAATTATTTTGGGAACTTTTTCACTAAATAAAAGTGTGAGGCCAATAGAACTAGAAGCTTCATTCAACTAATGAGATGACATTTGGTTAGTTATTCTAATAAGAATAATCACTCAATAATCAATCTTTTTTTTATTTGTCCCCAGGGGGCAATTTAAAAGAGCATTAAAGAGCTTAAAAAAAAAAAAGAACACAGCAGTCAAGGGTTTATAAACGGATAAAAACACACACGCACAGACACACACACACACACACACACACACACACACACACACACACACACACACACACACACACACACACACACACACACACACACACACACACACACACACACACACAAAAACAAACAAAAAACACAACACACAAGTTGGTGAAGTAAATGCTTAGTGTAGTACTATTGTAAAGTGCTTAGTGCTCAGGTTTGTGAGATTAATGTTAACCAACAGCACTTTGTTCTTACAGAAGAGATTGTTCCAATATTTGAATGCATTTTGGAATCAGTGTTTAACAGTTTTTTAAGTTGCTCTTTAGTCAAACAGCTCATTAAATGTATGAGATCATTTTATGTTGAAAATGTACACTTTTTATTTACTGGTTTCACTAATAAAATCACTCACATACAGCTTGGGTATCCCAAAGGTATAGGCTACTTGGTTACTGTACTTGAGTAAATTTATTCAGTTAATTTCCACTAAACTAAGCACTCAATGATAAGGCTGCTCTGATTGTAGCCACACACACACCATCAGGAACCACGGCAGATTTATACGAGATAGCTCCACTTGCTCCACCATCTGCTCGACCGCTTTAAAGCAAGTGATGTGCAGTCATTCGGTGGCTTTTAAAGCTATTTTTCCCAGTGTGGTTTCGTTATGAGAGACATTTTTATATCTTGCATTTTTACAAAGGGAATCAGCAGTGGTACATCGCACAGCCCTGACCAAGCTGCTTTTCTAAAAGGCTTTGGCACCGAGTGCTCGCAGAGAGACTGTGAACTTGGGATGTTTGCAAAGTGAAGTTCACTCAAATTAATCATTCTGTCAGACAATGAGAGCAGAGCACCCCAGGGCTAAAAGGGAGACAAGGCCTTTCAGCAAGAAGAAGAATACGCTGCGCTACTATATATGTTTTGGGCTTGTTATTCATTTTCACTAAGGGAGGTGGGGATGGGGGCTGGGGGATGGGGAGGTTATGTAGTGGTGTGCTGCTGCTCTATTGGTGCTGGGGAATATATCTATCGTTCTGGGGAGCCATTTCCCATAAGAGGGGATAAATGGATGTAGCTGAAGGTGAGGACAATGCAGGAACATCACATTTAGTGGCTTATTCATCAAGTTCATAGGTGGTGTCAGGCCTCTGCCAAATGTTGCATTTCCGCAGCACCCTTGTAAAGGAACTGTTACTGGCCTTGAACGCATCCCAGCACTCATCATACTTCATATCTAATTTGACGGTTGCATTTGTTGCTCAGTTTCGAAGCATTTTATATAACCTCCGCTTTCCATTCATCTGGACCGACTCCGTCTAAGCCATGGTCTTAAGTGTCCAACCTCATTTGTAGCTCTTCCTGAGGTTCAGACTTAACACTAAAGCTGTGGCTTTACAGACTGCAGTAGCCTCTTTGTCTGTAACTGTAAGCTTTACTGTTGTTTGTTGGTGCTTCATCATGATGTTGTTTATCTTGTTTTAAGCCCCTTTCTGACATGCACCTAGTTATGTAAACATTTTAATTCAGAATTTCTCAGTAAGCCTGCAACATCAGCATCATCAGGTCAGATCCCTTTTTTAAAGGGACATTGTGTAACTTCTCCTGTTATCTATTCACGGAAATTGATTATTTGGTTCAAAAGTATGTTTTTGATTAATCAGCAGGGGTGAAAGTAAGCCGGTACGGTCCGGTACTGCGTACCACTAAAAGATTCAGAGGCGGTACGCAGTACCAGGAAGATCATGAGAGAGATAAAAATAAATAAATAAAATAAAAAGTAAAAAAAAATAATAAATCTAATTTCACATGAATTCCCTGTGGTTTGAAATGATTTCTGTGAAATTGTCTCGGTTATTATTATAACACATAGTGTTACAAGATCCCGACCCGATCAAAGACAGAGACATGATCTACATTCTGTGCGCAGCAGCGCTTTGCCCTGAGACGTCAGCACCACCTGCAAGCAGCTGCAGTGTGCAGCTGTGCACCGCGGGACGCGCCGCTCGCTCACTGCTGCTGAAGACTGAACCTTTTTTTCCGGTACCGTGAAACTTTGCCCTCAGCGCGTCGTGGAGAGTCCTGTCGGGACCGACGCGGACGTTACACGCGGGCCAGAGCACGCGCTGGGTCTCGGTGCGGCTACAGTCGAGCTCGCGGTCTGTTTATGTGAACGCGGCTCCAGCTGCTCGGTGTCGCCACAGCGGTGGTGCGCGTTTAGACCATAGTAGGCTACATCCATGATGGTTTCAAGCAGAGAAAAAACAAACGTGTGTAAAAACAAAACGGAGCTGAAAAATGAAACAATAAGTCAGTTTTGCACCAGTCTGTGGAAACAGCCTAAAGTGAATGAATGACAGCAACAGTTGTATCATTGAACTACTGGAAGATAAAAGTAATGACTACATGACTTTCCGTTTGTGTGTGGGCATATTTACCATTTTAACTCTGTTTTTACTTAATTGTTAAACCACAGTAGGCTAGAGCTTAAATACAAGTTTGATGAGAAACTGTTATTTATTTATTAAATCAAGTAGCCAATTTAGAAGCACATGTTTTTTTCTTCTAATTAAATCGTGGTATTGTATATGTATCGAGAATCGTGGAAATTTACTAGTATTGGTGTCGATATGAAAGCTCCAGCCTCGATGGCGAGACCGCAGGCTGTTTGCAGGCTATGATATGTTCTTTTTTATTTATTATGGGGATCAATAGGCTACCTGACATTGTCCTGGGCCAGTGGTTAGAATGGTGGGGCCAGCGATCTTCAAAATTTCCTTTATTGTCTACCCCTGACCCAGCCTTCGAAACGTGTACCACGTTTAACGTTTGTTGTAAAATGTCCCAATTAAAATCAGTAATAATAACAATAATGCAGAGAAAAATAACTTTTGGTAATAGTACCGGCAAGAATTTAAAACTACTTTCACCCCTGTTAATCAGTAATCACCCCCATCAACAAACTGAAGTGTTCCGGTAAGCTCTGAATTTGCCGTTCATATCATTCATATATACATGGAGCGGGTAAGCTCGGTGCTGGCTGCCATGTCGTGTCGCCATGTTTTTACGTTCAGTGGCAGCGTGACGGTAGGAAACCACGGAAACTCAGCGGACACACCGGAGCTGTCGGCTCAGGTCGAGGTGGCGTCTGTGAAAAGTCACCGCGGTAACGCAGTGAGGAGGAATGGAGCGTTACACTGATGCTGCATTCACGTGCAGCCGGGCAGACGGCCGTCGCTAACAAACCAGATGTCATTTTAGTCACAGAAGTCGAGAGAAAGCCAGTAAAACGTAGGTCAGGTAAACAATACCACATCGCCATGACAACATATTGTCAGTGTTGGGTATAGTTACTTTGGAAAGTAGTTAGTTAGGTTACCACGTTACCATCAATTAAAAGTAATCAGTTACGTTACAGCGTCACCTATGAATAAAAGTAACGCGTTAGAGTACTCATGCGTTACCAAAAATGAAAAGCCTTTTGCAGCGCGCCTCACACATGCTGCAACAACTGACAGACCGCCTCTTTTAAATGCACCTGACGAATAACCTCAGTCATCCAACCAAATTAGCTCTACTGGATAACATTAACAGAGGCAGTCAAAAATATGCCACATAGCGTTTTTAGGGTCCGGGCAGCGCAGCTGCCAGGACACTATTGTATTCCTAGGAATTCTTCTTTAGGGTCCGGGCAGCTAAGCTGCCGGGAACCTATTGTATTCCTAGGAATTCTTTCTTCTTCTTCTTTAGGGTCTGGGCAGCTAAGCTGCCGGGAACCTATTGTATTCCTAGGAATTCTTTCTTCTTCTTCTTCTTCTTCTTCTTCTTCTTCTTCTTCTTCTTCTTCTTCTTCTTCTTCTTCTTCTTCTTCTTCTTCTTCTTCTTCTTCTTCTTCTTCTTCTTCTTCTTCTTCTTCTTCTTCTTCTTCTTCTTCTTCTTCTTCTTCTTCTTCTTCTTCTTCTTCTTCTTCTTCTTCTTCTTCTTCTTCTTCTTCTTCTTCTTCTTCTTCTTCTTCTTCTTCTTCTTCTTCTTCTTCTTCTTTAGGGTCCGGGCAGCTAAGCTGCAGTTTGGTGAAAACTCACCAAACTTCACAGAAACATCCGACCCCATGCCAGATTCACTCAACTCCAAGGACATGTGCCCCCCCCTCCTAGGGGGGGCACAATAAGCGTTTAAAATTAAAAACTTAAAAAATTCCTACCAAACCAATGGTAGATGCTAAAGTTTTGAAACTTCACCACAATGTAGCCTCAATACTACTGAAACTTTTGTCCACTTAAACTTATTACAAATTATGAAGTCCATCACTCTGTTTTTTCCAATGACTGTAAAACTTTTAAAATGTATCTCCTCCCACAATTTTTGCTCAATTGTCACCAAACTTGCTACAGCGCATCTTCAGACCGTCCTCCACAAAACTTGTTTCTCGGATTTTTGATTAAGCAAAAATTGAGCCTACAGTGCATGAAAACGTCTGACTGTAAACAGTACTGTAAACATATACCATCAAATTCTTGATAAATACATTTTCAAACTTCCTGTAAAAAAAGACAATATTTTGGAGTCATGGTTGATGAAATTTAGCAAATATCAGAATTTTATCTCAAAAACTGAATTTTTGAGAACATTTTGAATTCTGCTCTCATGGGAACAACTGTAGTCAATGTGAGTGTGGAATTTTTAAACATCAGATTTTCTCTTATGAAGCAAAACACTTATCATTAAAAACAAATCACCAACATTTCCATGCTGTCAAGATGCAATTTATGTATTAACAGATTTTTGTTTAGATAACAGAATTTCTGACTTTTTGACATTTTTGAAATCTGTGTTCATAACTGCTGCCTGGAAACTGACTCCCTGAGTCTATTTGAGAAGACACACACCATGTCTCACTTCCAGATAATTAGCTCACTGAGTTAAGCGCTGGTTTGTGGTGCGAGGGGGTGTGGTTTCAAAACCCAGCAAGAGTGATGATGATAATCACACATCAAAATGCCAGATGTCCTCACAGCAAGCCTCTATATTAAAAAAAACAAAAAAACAAATAGCTTGGACCAGACCATGGGCGAAAGCTCACTAAATTTTGCACAAAGGTCCAGTGTCATCTTCTTCTTTCTACTTCCAAGGAAATCATACTTCCCATGGGTGAAAACTCACCAAACCTTACAGAAATGTCCAACCCCATGCCAGATCCCATGTATTAACAGATTTTTGTTTAGATAACAGAATTTCTGACATTTTGACCATTTTCGAAATCTGCCTTGACAACAGCTGCCTGGGCATTGACCCCCTGAGTCGATAAATGAAGCTACACAAGCAGGCCTCACTACCAGCCAATTAGCTCAGCCAGTTAGGAGCTGGTTCTTGGTGTCAGAGGCTGTGGGTTCGAGACCCAGCAAGGGTGATGATGATGATGATGATGATGATGATGACAGATCAAAATGTCAGTTGTCCTCAACACGAAACACAAGACAATTGTCCTAATGGTGGCATCACAGCAAGCTTCTAAATTTAAAAATCCAAATAGCTTGGACTGGACCATGTGCGACATCTTAGAGTCACAGTAGATGTTTAACAAATATCATTACCTCAAAAACTGATTTTTCTTTTTACTGTGATTTCAAATCTGCCTACACGACAGTGAATGGCTTACTCAATTTGTGAAGCCACTGTTGAACTGCCACTTGTCAATTAGCTCAGTGTGATAGACAACGGTCCTTGGTTCCCGAGGTTGTGGGTTCAATCCTCAACTAATGCAAATTGGACATTATAAGGTCAACTGTCTTGTCTTCCTATTCTCCTGTTTGTTGCTCAGAATTGCCTAAATTTGCCCAAAAGTAGCCCGGACCCGACTCATCGCTGCGCAGCAGCTATAATTTTTTATTTTTTTTGATTCAGGAGTTGCCGTGAATCCCTCTCAGCGGCTTCACTGCTCGATCTGTCTGTCAATTTGAACGGAGGACTCACGTGTGGAGAGGAGGAGGCTGGCGAGACGTGAACTTCCAAACATAAAAGTTAAAAAAGCGGTTAAATGTAGTGGTATCACACTGCTGCTACGGCAGCTATGGAGTAGAGATCCGGGCTGGACCGGGGGAGAACTGAGCTACCGCTCGCCGAGAGGGCGCTGCTGAAAGCAGCAAGCACTGAGAGCCGGCCCGGGCTGCTTGTTGCTGCTGGAGAAGCAGGCCCGTACGTGGAGCTGATTTATGGGCCCTTAAATTGGAAGTGGTTTTTTTGCGGTCGACAGAAGGTTATCACCAACGCAGTGTGCATTTTACCGTTATGTTCTCGTCCTTTTCGCTGGCGAATTGAAACACACACACACGCGTAACTTAGGTCAGCAGGGCACAGACGCATCACAGCGCTGCGCCTCGGCTGACACATCCGCAGATTCCACAGTAGTCTACTGTCTGACAAAAAGCAGGCTGCAGTCGGGATTTTCCTTTCCTTATCCGGCGAAAAGTAACGTATTACTTTTTTAAAAAAATAACTAAGTTACTGATTGCTCAACGCACGAAACTAACGCGTTACGTTACGCGTTACACAAAAAAAGTAATTAAAGTACTCTAACGCGTTACTTTGTAACGTTACTTTGTAACGCGTTACCCACAACACTGCATATTGTCACGTGTATTGTTTTGCTTTGTGCTGACGGACCACTTGTTTACATAGAGGCTTGTTTATGCCGTTGCGTGCAGCGGCTGTCGTCCGTCTGCCCAATTTTACATGAATGCAGCATGAAAAATACGATTGAGTTGCTTGTGATATACAACCGCAACGCTAGATGGGAGTAATTCCTACACAATGTACCAAGTGATCAGTGCAGGTTATAAAATAAGCAGCATATGTACTGTACCGTGTGCTATCTAAATGATGAGACTGATTTGGCTCTTAATTGTTATCAATTGTAAATGTTTTTTTAAGATCAATAATCAATCATTTATATTATTATTTTCGAGCTCACAGCTCCACTCCACCGCCTCTGCAGTAATAGAGACAGAGGGTCTCTCATGTAGGCTATGCCAACGTCCCAAATAATGTATGTTTCCAGGAGCTACATACAGTAGATGAAGACAACAATATTCCATATTGAAAGGGGGCTTGACATAGCTTTTGTATTTGTAATTCCATCTACCTGAAGTAGATTAAACGTTATGATTGCACATAATAATTTTATTGCATACAATAAAAAAAGAAAATGGATTTTGCTTAATATTATGTTTGCTAACATGCAGCACTTCATCATTTCACAGGCGGTTCAGACAACAGTTATTTGTTTAATGCTTCCCTATGACCAATTGGCAGAAACCACTGCATCAATATGTAATCAAGCTACAGTGTTTGCAAGTAGTGTTTGCCCACTACTGGATGTGTTCACATAGTAATATATTTACCTCAACACACTCAGACATGTGTTCCCCAATTATTTACTATAATCACTGACTGAGTGTAGGTCTGTGAAGCTTAAAGGTTCACACTAATACATTTGGAAGGTAGTGTATTTGTGAAATATTTTATTCCCAGCTTTTTATAATCAGAGAAGAGAAAAAAGAGAAAGAGAAAAAAAAAATCAAAACATAACAAAAACCTTACGTCCGCCCTCATCTACACCTACAAGGTATGAATAATATACAATTGTAAACAAGTAATCAGATTAAAAGATAACCTGTACAAGTTTCCTTTCATTTGTTTTTAGTTTGTGCACACACATCAGCCTTGTCTTGTCTATTATGTGTTGACAAAGACACCCACATAAAATACAACAAACTCAGTCTGTGGATAGTGTTTGTCTCTGCTCTGCTGCAGTAGTGAAAGGGGAGTTTTAGCAGTTAAAAGCAACAGTAGAAAAATGACGATGTACTGTGATGTAAAATACACACTGATACACAGACACACAATAATCTGATAGTATAACATGCTGTGTAGTCTAGTTCTATAATGTACCTTCTTTATTTCAAAGGACCACATTCAATTTAAGGCCAGCTATTATCAAACTGTCTCATACTGAAATTGCTGTAGTATTTGAAAGGTTACTGTTGTGAACAACCTAAAATGAGTTAGCTGGCCACTAGGGGTCACCCTTTTCCACATAGGCAGTTTTGGGGTACTATTCTTCTTCTACTCCAGGTGAATGTTACTTCCTGTGTTATTCGGATGCCACCTCGCTATGTATGCATGTATGCCTGCTCGTGTGTTGCATATAAAGTCCGTTTGCTCTTTAAAGTCCACGTGATCCTTTTTTTTTGTGTGTACAAGTTACCACATATTTTTGGCGACGAGGTGAACCGGTTTTTGGCCGTGTCGACGGGAACGTCTCCGTTTTCTCTCGGAAGCAGGACTGCGGTTAAAGCGCAGCAAATGTGTGTTCCTGGCATCAAGCATGACCTACCTGGGGCACAGGATCACAGCTGAGGGACTCCGCCCAGTGGAGGAAAAGGTGAGAGCTATTAAAGAGGCCCCAAATCCTAAGTGTGTCGCTGAACTGAAAATCATTTTTGGGCTTAGTAAATTATTATGGGAAGTTTCTGCCCGACCTGTCAAGAGTCTTAGCCCCACTGTACAAGCTTCTTCATAATGACACTAAGTGGCAGTGGTGTAAGGAGCAAGAGGAGGCTTTAATGAAGTGAAAGAGTTCCTCCACTCAACAACACTCCTGGTTCACTATGACCCTGATAAAGAGATAATCCTTTCATGTGACGCCTCACCCTACGGGGTCGGGGCCGTCCTGTCACATGTGATGGAGGATGGATCAGAGAAACCGGTTGGTTTTGCTTCACGTACCCTGACAGCAGCAGAGAAGGGCTATTCGCAGCTAGACAAAGAAGGTCTGGCCATCATTTTTGCTGTTAAACGCTTTCATCAGTATCTCTATGGCCGTGCTTTCAAAATCCACACAGACCATAAACCACTGAGTCTGTTCAGCGAGACCAAATGCATCCCATCGCTAGCTTCAGCCAGGATACAGCGCTGGGCGCTCACACTGTCAGCCTACCAGTATTCAATAGTGTTCAGAGCAGGTAAAGATAATGCCAATACTGATGCCCTGAGCCGGCTGCCTTTGCCTGAAACACCTGTCACTACCTATGTGCCTCCAGAGACTGTGTTTTCGATAGAGAGGCTCGCAGAGACACCGATAAGAGCGTCCCAGATCAGACAGTGGACAGAGAGGGACCCTGTCCTGTCACGAGTCAAACTTTTCCTTTTACAAGGCTGGCCCACAGTGGTGGAAGGAGAGGAGCTGAGGCCGTATGCTAAACGCAAAACAGAGCTGAGTCTGCAGGATGGGTGCATCTTCTGGGGGGCAAGGGTCGTTGTGCCCCCACCAGGCCGTACACAGATTGTTGAAGAATTACACGAGACGCATCCAGGTGTATCTCGGATGAAAAGCCTGGCAAGATCCTATATTTGGTGGCCAAGACTGGATCAGGATCTGGAGAACAAGGTGAAAACATGCACGCAGTGTCAGACCAATCAGAACATGCCTCCACCTGCTCCTTTGCACCCATGGGAGTGGCCTGACCGCCCGTGGTCTAGGTTACATTTGGACTTTGCTGGGCCGTTTAAGGGACAAATGTTTCTCATAATGGTGGATGCACATTCTAAATGGATTGAGGCCCACATCATGAGCAATATCACAGCGCCCACAACCATTGACAAGCTCAGGCAAGTGTTTGCTGTCCATGGTTTGCCGGACACACTGGTCACTGATAATGGCCCGACATTCACAAGTGAGCTGTTCAGTGAATTCATGCACCAGAATGGCATACAGCACGTTCGGACAGCTCCTTTTCACCCAGCCTCGAATGGCTTGGCGGAGAGGGCTGTGCAGACCGTGAAGGAGGGCTTGAAGAGGATGGCAGGAGATTCACTCAGCACTCAGCTTTCACGGTTCCTGTTCAAGTATCGCCTCACACCACAGACCACAACGGGACGCACGCCAGCGGAGCTGCTGATGGGGCGTCGGCCTAAGGCAAGACTGGACCTGCTGCGTCCAGACATGAAAGTGAAAGTGGTGGAGAAGCAGGAAAAACAGAAAGAAAGACATGATCGACATGCACGAGACAGACAGTTACAACCAAATGACTGTGTTTATGCAAGAAACTTCAGCAGTAGCATCAACCAGCAGTGGCTACCTGGGGTTATTCTCAAGTGGAGCGGCCCGGTGTCTTATGTCGTGAAGCTGACTGATGGTCGTACATTCCGCAGACATCAAGACCATGTGCGCCTGCGGCATGACACAGGGACTGAGACGGTTACATGCTGCTATTCCGACATGCCGCTATTTCGACATTGACTTCTAATTGTCGGAATAGCGGCATTAACATTATTTTTTAAGCATCCCACTATTCCGACATTTTTTTTTTTCATTGTCGGAGTAGCGGCACTTTACTATTTTTCAAACATTCCGCTTTTCCGACATTGATTGATTACGTTATAGTCAGACGTGTCCTTCTGATTTATTTTTATTTTTTCATCTGAGACACTGTTTCTCATACACAAATATATAGACCTATTAGAGAAGAAAAAACAAACCCTCCAAGTTTAAAAACACACAGGCAGCAGCGCACACTGATCTGCAGCTACTGAGACTGTTATTATTCTGTCACCTGAGTTTATCCTGCTGCTTTACATCGTTTTAACATAGGTAAAAGAAGAAAAAAAGATTGTCTGGAATAAAGGGGCAGATTACATAAGATTATTCTTTTTTCTGCTCCCTTTTGTTGAGATTTGGGAGGTTTTTGCCTGATTTATTGCCCGATGCCATGTATCTCGCTTTCTCTCCCCCCCTCCGCCTGTTGTCTTCGTTGTCACTTTGTTGTCGCTCCACAGAGCGCACATGGCTAATTAATATGCACGTGCTGACCATATGGTTGTGTCTAGGCATTCCGGGGACGGAGGTGTGTTCACGTGCGCAACTGCGCACCATTCTTGGATCCAGTTATCAAAGTTGAGGTGCAGAGTTGTGCACGCACAGTTTGATAGATCTGAAAAAGGTGTAAATATTTTGGGATGTCTTTTAACCGTAGGCCTAAGCAAAAAATTTAGTAGCAGCAGTTTTACACTGCTTACTTACAGTTTTGATAAATAAGGCCCCAGGCCATAAGCCCAGAGCCCAGACGCTCACAGATGCAGCTCCGCGGCTCATCCACGGCGCTGTCCGTGGTGCTGAAGGTCACAGGTTAACTTGACAAACAAACTGCAGCATAGTTCTGTTTGTTTATCATGTGTGTCAGTTTTGTTTGCGACTTGATAGTTTAGTTGTTGAGATTAAGAACATTACTCCCTCATCAAACCAGTGATAGACATGCTGAAAAGAAAAGAGAGAGAGAGACGCGCCTGGGTATCGCAGCTGTAAAAAAAAATAAAAATAAAATAAAAATAAAAAAGACGTGTCGGAATAGCGGTATCAAAAAGTGTCGGACTACCGGCATGTCTAGATAGAGGGATGTCGTAATAGCGGGATGTCTAAATAGTGACATGTCGGAATAGCGGGATGTCTGAATAGCGGGCGGACCCCACTGAGACAGAGATGTCCATGGATTATCCAGTGGGACCACTGGCTGTGGAAGTGGGTCTTCCAGAGAGAGAGACTCAAGGAGATGTTGCTGTGGCCCTCAGAGGGACTGGACACTGTAATACTGAGGCCCAGACAACAGGCAGTCCCCTCGCACCAGTCACACCTGAAGCACCCACAGCAGTGGTGCCTTCTGGGTCACCAGAGGTGGTGCGGAGGTCACAGCGTGTGAGAAAACCTCCTGAGAGACTAGCTCTGTGATGGAGCATGTTAAGTTTGAATGTTATATTGCCTGTTAACTTTGTTATATGTACAGGTGTTGAGTATGGTGGAAATAGCACTTTAAGTCACGGTTATAATGTTTTCCATGTTATGTACTTAAAGGGGGAAATTAGAACTTAAGGAGGGAGAAGTGTTGTGAACAACCTAAAATGAGTTAGCTGGCCACTAGGGGTCACCCTTTTCCACATAGGCAGTTTTGGGGTACTATTCTTCTTCTACTCCAGGTAAAATGTTACTTCCTGTGTTATTCAGATGCCACCTCGCTATGTATGCATGTATGCCTGCTCGTGTGTTGCATATAAAGTCCGTTTGCTCTTTAAAGTCCGCGTGATCCTTTTTCTTTGTGTGTACAAGTTACCACAGTTACAATATGCTAATGTTCATGACCAAAGGACTGCTGTACCTGTAGACTGTAGATCTGTGATGAACCCCATATTACCTGATCAACATTAAACCCCCATCCCTGAACCTTTTGGACCAAATGTGCAGTTTTATTTTTTTTCCCTTTGAATAATAATAAAGAAAAACTCCCTCAAAGTGTTAATTTCACCACAGACGAATAAAATCTAATCTAAGAAGGATTTATTAGAAATTTCATTCATGTAATTGTAACTGAATTAAATTAAACTAAAAAACTAATGAGGATATGTTCCTTTTTTATGTGTGTAAGTGCATTGATACAGAGTGTAAAATCTCCCTGGAAAATGTTTTCTCGCCGTTATTCAGTCTTGTAGTACAGTATTCACTTGAAATTACTTTTCCACTTTCTGACACTTTCGTGGTTATTCTAATGGCGCATTTCCACTAGCACGGCTCGGCTCAATACGGCTCGGCTCGGCTCGGTTGTGTTTCCATTACAACAGTATCACTAGTGCCGCCGTGACGTCATTTACACGGCGCCGAGCAACGCTCTAAACTCTGTAAATATATAACTTTAGCAACATTTGAAACATTTTCAGGCGAGAAAGTAGTCGTTTAGATCCCCCACGTGTTGAAAATCTGACAAAATACCAGCTGTTTACAATTTTGTTTCGACGAAGTCGGCATCACTAAAGCTAGCCGTAGTGAGCAACGCACTTCCAGTTATTTTCACAAAATAAAATACCCGTTGCCTTTTATCATAAGGAAAGCCATTACGATAGAATTGGTGCTTTTACTTTGTAAACAGGAAGTGAACCTACCCTCGCTGTAGCTAGCTTAAACCGCCGTTTTGACTGCTCTCGTCCCGTTAACGGCATTTAACCGTTCAATATGCCTTACCGGAGAGTCTTGCCAGCTCTGAGATCGGCCTGGTTCATTGTAAAACATTTATTTATTGATGTAAATGTGGTGTTTTCTGTGCGTACAGACCCCAAGGCAGTGCTGCTCTTCTGTCTAGCCACAAACAAACTTCTGCTACAGCCACAATTGTTAGATTTCATCAATGAGACCAACATTTATCCCCTAAAAAGAGTTTAACCAGCCGGTGGTAAACCTATAAAGCCATCGGGTAAGTTAATTAGCGGTCGTTTTCTCCTCGGGGTGACGACCATAGGCTGGCCGGCGGAGCACGTCAGGAGCCAGGCTGCTGCCTCTATGATGTCGCGGTCGCTGCTCGGACCTGGAGCTTCAACTTCTCCGAAAAACATCGGGGCAAACTTCTAAACAGCCGTCGTTTGGATAAACTAACCGCACATTGGGGATCTAAACAGTAACTTTCTCGCATGAAAAAATATTAAAACTTAATAAAGTCACGTAATAACAGAGCCAGTCTCAATATTAGAAATTCTCTGGTAACAGCAGGAACATTTCTGTTGTCGGTCGTCGCTTCCAGTGACGACACTCATCGGCCAATCAGTGGAAGGCAGTCGGCTGACGTCACGTTTTAGTAACGCTTCTGCTCGCTTGGAACCAGGGCTGAGGTGATACCAAAAGTGTACCTGGTTGCAGGTACTGCGTGCTAGTGGAAACACGCAAATAGCGCGCTAGTGGAAATGCGCCACAAGTCTACATCCTGAAGCAGACTGATCCAACCTTTGTTACAGTGAAAAACACTCTAAAAACACAGTGTACACAGGAACTCCCTCAGGAGCTCAGGCCAAAAACAGCTAAAAAAAGAAGAAGAAAGGAGTCAGTACTGAATTTAGGCAGGAACACAACTCTAAAAAAATGACTCTAACAAGTTTGCTGCATCAACTTAAAACATGGTGATAATGCACCAAAGTTGTTTCTGCTACACCAAAGTGGCTGAAATCAAACAGACAATTAAAAGGCATTCAAAATAAACTCAGATTAGAACTAATGAAAAGTATTTAGGCTATTGCACAAAATGACAAATCAAATGTTCTTTTCCTCACTCTGCCAACACATGGCACAGTTTCCAATCAAATCTGAGCATTACTTACTTTTAAACTGTAATGAAACTGTAATGAAACTATAACCCTAATTGATTTCACTATGGCTTCAGAAAGATTTGGATTCTGTCAGAAAGTTTGAAATTGGATTCATATTTGATGAAATACTATCAAACTAAAATCGCTTGAGCATTACAAGTCAATATCCAATCCTATTCCTCAGTCGGTGTAAATCTATGTACTGTGACCTGTGAGCTGTGGGACACCACTTAAAACACCTCGCTGTAGCTGTATGTAATACTGCCAGCACATTGTTCACGTGTGCTTTAAAACAGTGTTTCTTTAGAGCTCAGTATATTATCTATATTGATTTTGTCTCGCTTATCAATGCCTTTCCTGGCTGAAATCAATAAGGCTAGAGGACGTCAACAAAATGCGAATGTTTATCATTCTGACGCGCCGCGCGCTCCATCGAATGTTATGCATGCACACACGCCGCTCCACTGACCAATGACCTGTCATCTTATCTACGGCGACAAATGGTCAGCAGCAAATAAAACGCAGCATAGACAGAAATGAATCAGCAGTCAGACACATGGGGAAACAGGTAAACATGTGTCATTCAATGAAGTGGGACACACTTAAGTTAGTGTTACAGGACCACCCGTTTTTTTATTCACAGATTCATGTACTTACTACTTACACTTAAAATAAACATGATTTGTGAGTGAATAAATAATCTTCATCTTTTTTTTTCTCTTGATGCTACAGATATAAAACACATTTTATTCCAACAAACATTCCCTTTATCTGGAATAATCTTTCCGTCTAACACTTCCATCACTGGCAGGACCTCTATTTTTACATAAGAGTGCAGGATCAGGGCTTTAACATTAACATCACTTATATCAGCCATAAACAGAGGTGCAGAATATAAATCATCTTGTCTCCCATGGCAACTGACGACTGTGTCATGCTGCACCGGTGGGATTACAGCCATATATCACTGTGACTGCTCCCACCGTGTTCACAAGCACATCCAGAAGGTATCTGGGTAATGCTGGTGACTGAGACATGTTTCCTGCGAAACCACAGAAATGGGAGGAGGAGGAGGAGGAGGAGACGGAGGGAGGGAAATGAGAAGGGAGCGTGTGGGAGAACAGGGGAGAGCTGGAGATTTGGTTGAGCATGTGAGAGATAAATTGAGACATGAGAGAAGACAATATAAAAAGGCGAGGGCAGTCTGAGGTGTATCTACTGTGTGAATGCTAGGAAGGAAAATGATAGAATCTGGATAAAGAAGCATCACTGTCATCTCCAGTGAAGTGCGGTGGTTTGTGTACACTGTGCAGATAAGAAACCAACATGGAGAGTTTGTGATACATATTCAGAACTGAAGACTGTCTGAGGCCCTGACTCCTGGAAATCAACTTCATTCCATATATGTGACCCGATCCATCAAAATGAGTCACAGTGACCCAAATTTCAAAGTTGAGATTTTGGTATCAATGGAAAGATTAGAAAATAAGCTTTAAAATGATACCCTAGTCAAAGTCATATATTTGATGGTTTTCGAGATGTTGCCATTTGAATTACGATCTCCTACTCTCTTATTCCGTTCTAAAACCTGAGAAAATAGCAGTTAAAGTTTTTGCCAGTGAATCTGGCATCTGTTCCTGTACCACGTGATTACACGTACCCTATACGGTCCCTTGTTGTCATAGATGCAACATTCAATGACCCTCGGAAAGCAGGGAATCTCACAATTCAGATGCTTTTTACAGCTCGTTTCTATCATAAACGGTTCAGAAGTTGTCATGTTTTGTTGACATTTTGTAAAACATGTGCAAGCGTGTACGTTCGGTTTAGCATTGATGCTACGTTCGGTTTAGCATTGATGCTACGTTCGGTTTAGCATCGCTGCTACGCTCTGTTAGCGTTGATGCTACTCGGTTTAGCATCTGTTTCTGTACCCGTCCCTTCTCGTCATAGAGGCAACATTCAATGACCGTCGGAAAGCGGAGAATCCCGCGATTCAGATGCAGTTTACAGCTCGTCTCTATCATGAACGGTTCAGAAGATATTTCATGTTTTGCACCGAAGCAGCACTCATTTTCAGAGGGTTTAAGTTGCAGGTCAACTTTAATCATCATTTACGTGCCTTTTCTCAATTATCTGGACTGTGAAACTTTGGGAGATTGTTTTTGAATGTCACTGCTTTGAAATTAGGGTAAAAACATTTTTTTTATTTTCTATAGGTTTTCCACGTTATCAGCTGATTATCTAAAAATAGAACATTGCGACTTCCGACTCATTTTGATGGAACGGGTCACATATTACTACATTCTCTCCCCCAATTACATTGGGGTGGTAATGCAATCACTGGCTAGATTGTGTTCACTGTCTCATTCGTGAACTACACCAGTGTCATGGAAGCCAGTGGTTCTGCATTGGTTTAAGCCACTTCAGTTAAAGGGACAATGAGGAGTTTCTATTTGGTTATAAAAAAGTCTCACGTTAATGTGGATGAATCTACGCTACCCACACTTGTTAATGGACCCATTTTCGATAAATATATCGTTTTGTCTCTATCGTTATTTTGTTATTATTAGTGGTGGCGGAAATGCTGGTCAAGCCGACCAGCGTTTCTTTACTTTCTGTTTCGTGGCGAGTCATGACAATAATGTCGCCGAATCGCCATTTATGGTCGGAACTACGACGGTATGTGATCGTCTTCAAACCTCTGACTTTAATTCTTGCTGAATGAAAACATGAGTCCGTCTTGCGCCGGTCAAAGAATTTCACGGTGCGCGCGGAGGCTCATAAATGTAGTGTGAAAACGCTTCGCTTTTCCAAAACTCCTCGTTGTCCCTTTAAGGTTAAAGGGATAGTTCAACATTTTGGCAAATTGGCCCATTTCCATACTCCCTATAGTCTTGGGAGTAGGTTTGTTACCTTTAATTGGCAGTGCAAGCTTTAGAACGGCAGAGCAGAGCCGTAAGCTGCTCAGAACTACGCTATGGAGGTTAATGGAATCTCTGGTTTCACTCATACACAATCCAACAACTCCAAAACGCTCTCATGGTCAAGTTGTGACCTGCACATTCACCACGCTATGAGATAATAACAGAACGTTACGAGACGGTTGGAAAACTGCCCCCGACGGGAACGCGCATCAGCGGACTTGCATGAATTTACCTCGAAAACAACTCTGTCTCGTAACGTTCTGTTATTATCTCATAGCGTGGTGAATGTGCAGGTCACAACTTGTCCACCAGAGCATTTTGGAGTTGTTGGATTGTGTATTTGATGAGTTTGATGAGGGAAACCAAGAAATCCCATTAGCCTCCGTAGTGTAGCTCTGAGCAGCTCCTCTGCTCCGCCGTTCTAAAATAGCTTGCACCGACAAGGTAACAATCCTACTCCTAAGGCTATAGGGATTATGGCAATGGGCCAATGTGCCAAAATGTTGAACTATCCCTTTAAGAAAAATGTGATTTGGAATAAATTGTAATAAACAAAAAAGGATGACTTTTCCCTAATCTTTGCCACTTGCTATGAGTGTCTTATGGCGCATTTCCACTAGCGCGCTTCGGCTCGGCTCGGCGCGCTATTTGCGTGTTTCCACTAGCACGCAGTACCTGCAACCAGGTACACTTTTGGTATCACGTCAGCCCTGGTTCCAAGCGAGCCGAAGCGTTACTAAAACGTGACGTCAGCCGACTGCCTTCCACTGATTGGCCGATGAGTGTCGTCACTGGAAGCGACGACCGACAACAGAAATGTTCCTGCTGTTACCAGAGAATTTCTAATATTGAGACTGGCTCTGTTATTACGTGACTTTATTAAGTTTTAATATTTTTTCATGCGAGAAAGTTACTGTTTAGATCCCCAATGTGCGGTTAGTTTATCCAAACGACGGCTGTTTAGAAGTTTGCCCCGATGTTTTTCGGAGAAGTGAAGCTCCAGGTCCGAGCAGCGACCGCGACATCATAGAGGCAGCAGCCCGGCTCCTGACGTGCTCCGCCGGCCAGCCTATGGTCGTCACCCCGAGGAGAAAACGACCGCTAATTAACTTACCCGATGGCTTTATAGGTTTACCACCGGCTGGTTAAACTCTTTTTAGGGGATAAATGTTGGTCTCATTGATGAAATCTAACAATTGTGGCTGTAGCAGAGGTTTGTTTGTGGTTAGACAGAAGAGCAGCACTGCCTTGGGGTCTGTACGCACAGAAAACACCACATTTACATCAATAAATAAATGTTTACAATGAACCAGGCCGATCTCAGAGCTGGCAAGACTCTCCGGTAAGGCATATTGAACGGTTAAATGCCGTTAACGGGACGAGAGCAGTCAAAACGGCGGTTTAAGCTACCTACAGCGAGGGTAGGTTCACTTCCTGTTTACAAAGTAAAAGCACCAATTCTATCGTAATGGCTTTCCTTATGATAAAAGGCAACGGGTATTTTATTTTGTGAAAATAACCGGAAGTGCGTTGCTCACTACGGCTAGCTTTAGTGATTCCGACTTCGTCGAAACAAAATTGTAAACAGCTGGTATTTTGTCAGATTTTCAACACGTGGGGGATCTAAACGACTACTTTCTCGCCTGAAAATGTTTCAAATGTTGCTAAAGTTATATATTTACAGAGTTTGGAGCGTTGCTCGGCGCCGTGTAAATGACGTCACGGCGGCACTAGTGATACTGTTGTAATGGAAACACAACCAAACCGAGCCGAGCCGTATCGAGCCGAGCCGTGCTAGTGGAAATGCGCCATTGGACATGGGTCCACTGCTGTATGTTCCCTTGTGAAAATAGTAGTTCTTTTTTTCTTCTTCTTTTTTTTAACCTTGAATGTTCCTCAGACTAAACTGGGTGGTGATCATTTTTGTTTTTTATCGTAACCATGTTAAAGGGATAGTTCAACATTTTGGCAATTTGGCCCATTGCCATAATCCCTAATGGTTTTAGGAGTAGGTTCGATACCTTTAATTGTAATGAACCTTTTCCTGAAGAACTGCTCAAAACTACACTATGGAGGCTAATTAGATTTCTTGGTTTCCCTCATCAAATACACAATCCAACAACTCCAAAACGCTCTGGTGGACAAGTTGTGACCTGCACATTCACCACGCTATGAGATAATAATGGGATTTATGAGACAAGGCAAATGCAGAGACTGCTTGCCGAAAAACTGCCCCCGACGGGAACGCACATCAGCGCTTTTTCATGAATTTACCTTACAAATCGGTCTCGTAACTTATTATCTCATAGCATGGTAGCGTGGTCTGTAGTAGTGCTGCACGATTAATTGAATCCTAATCGCGATGTCACGCCGTGCAATTACGTAATCGCACAAAAGAGTGCGATTGGTGATTTAAAGTACATAAATGTGCGGCCGCGTGAGCCTGTAAACGGGACTATCTCTCCTGTAGTGAGTGGAGTGCAGCCGCTAATGTGTGCAGCATAGCAGACTCCGTCGGTAGTCACGTGACCAGCAGGTCTGATCACGTGACGACCCAGCCGGCAGACAGCCTCCGTGCGCTGCAGGACCGTCCCCCCGCGGTGACAGCGGGTCTGGACCAGTCTGGACCTTTGCAGCAGGGAGCGAACTGTGTTTTCCTCTGCGACAGGTGCGGTGCGTTTAAAAAAAAAAAGACTTTGTGTTTGCTTGTTGGGGCGAACAACCAGAAAGCTCCGGTGTTTGGTTTTCTTTTAACTGTAATTTAACACTTATTATTTGAGAAATACACTCCTAAAATATGGTTATTTCCTGTGTTGTGCTTAAAGTCCCACTCCCGCGACCCTTTTCGGCCATTTTAAAACCAGCTCATTAGCCATGCACATTAGCAATGTATCTCTGGGGGGTGGGCGGAGACTGCGCTGCTCTGCACCCGCCCAGCCACCTCCTCGCACCCCACCCCCCCCGCTTGCTGACAGCTGGACATTGTACAATTACAGATTCAGCGCGTTTAGCGTAAAACTCCACACTGGGATTCGATCCCAGACTGGAACATAGTCCTTGCTCATGGTGCAAGCTGCTCTACCAGGTGAGCTATACCTATTATACCTAGACAGCTACACCGAGCTGTGAAGGCTTTCACCTCTGAGCCAGATGCAGAGCGGGGCGGGAGCTTGTAGCACTAGTGCCCTCCCCTGGAGCTGTGACACCCTCAACTCCAGTCTTCCTGAAACTGCCAGTTCGCGTCTGCCATTGGTTCACAGCAGTTTGAAGGCAGAAAAACTCTGAAATGCAATTTTGCACTTCCTTCTCTGCTGATAAGTGCTCTAACACAAGAAAAATGCCACAGGAACATGTGAAAAGCTCAGAAAACACGATTTTCACGGGAGTGGGTCTTTAATAATCAAACAAATAGACTAATTACAGCATTAATTTACAATATTGTAATCGCAATCGCAAATCGCAATATTTTCGTGCAATCGTGCAGCACTATTCTGTAGCGTAGCTCTCAGCAGCTCGCAGCTCTGCTCCGCCGTTCTGAAAGTAGCTTGCACCGACAATTAAAGGTAATGAACCTACTCCAGACTATAGCGATTATGGCAATGGGCCAATTTGCCCAAACGTTAAAAACTATCCCTTTAATAAAGGTCCACCCAAAACTAATATTTTTATTTTCCTAAACCCAACCAGGCTGTGATAATCCATGACATGTCAAATTACATTATGCAGAATGATAATTTAACTAGAATAATTTAAAGGGACAACGAGGAGTTTTGGAAAAGCACACACACTACTTTTCACACTACATTTATGAGCCTCCGCGCGCACCGTAAAATTCTTTGACCGGCGCAAGACGGACTCATGTTTTCATTCATCAATAATTAAAGTCAGAGGTTCAAAGAGGTTCACATAACGTCGTAGTTCCGACCATAAACAGCGATTTGGCTGCGTTATTCTCATGACTCGCCACGAAGGAAACGCTGGTCGGCTCGACCAGCATTTCCACCACCACTAATAATAACAAAATAACGATAGAGACAGAACGATATATTTATCGAAAATGGGCCCATTAACAAGTGTGGGTAGCGGAGATTCATCCACATTAACGTGAGACTTTTTTATAACCGAATAGAAACTCCTCGTTGTCCCTTTAACTAGAAAAAGTTTTCCCTCTTTGTTTATCTTCACCCTCCAGTTCTGCTCAATGATTCTACATCGTGGTTTTTCCTCTCACTTTTTATTTAAAATTGGTTTTGGTAAAAGCCGACACCAGCCTGAAAGCTTTATTTTGACCTTTTGGCATATCACTTCCAACATTATCCAACATGTTCACTGGCTACAGCTGATAAAATATGCTGCTGGTGATGTTTGTTTGTCTTTTTTAATTTACAAAGAGAGTGCAGGCAAAAAATGAGAAGCCTGACACCTGAATGTTTGGTATACTGTGTTAATACAGGCGGTGAGGAGAGAGGAAGATTTTAGATTTTTTTTTTTAGCCTTGTAGCTTTGATAACCTGGGTATTTTTTGAGTCATTATTCATCAATGAGACATACAGTATCAAACATTCACTAATTCTAGAGTGGCAAATATCTCTACTTTCTCAGTTTTAGATCATTAAAACATGTTTTGGTCAAATAAAACAAGCAGTTTGACCTCAGGGCGTTTTATTGGACTGTCACTGTTTCCGAGACACATGGACAAATAATCAAGTAAAAATAATAATCAGATGCCGCCAATTATCAACTGTAGCCAAGCAGATGTTTTTTTACCCCTCCAAACAAAAATTCTTCTTGTTTGTGTGATGGAGTCTAGGTTGTGACAATAGTTTAATTATTTTTAATTATGCGTCAAATGTGACCCACCTACTGTCAAAGTGGGACACTTGCAGTTAAAAAAAATTCCAAATATTATCCTTTTTGTAAGAGGTCGCAGCTACTGAATTAGGAGTTTTTAAGTTGTTTTGCTGTTTCACAGTTTGTCCCCTCTCTGATCACTGCATGCTTTGTGATCATGGCAGATACTCTCCTAATTAGTATAAAGGTGAACGAATGTGCATTCTAAAAACTCATTGGAATGATTATGAAACACCAAGGGTCATGAATAATATTTATTTTTACTGCTTGCATAAGGCATAATAAACAGTGGGATGTCAAAAATAAAACTTTCAGAAACAATACAGTATAAAGGGAGAAATGCAGATTAACTAACCAATCCAAATCACTAAAGCCCAGGCCCGTCGCTACTGTATATGGGCCTTTAGGGGCACGGCTCGCTCACTGACCTCATAGTGCTCACCCATTGGCTCCCATTTAAATTTCATCATTTTTATTTTCTGTAACGATCCAGTTAAGATACTACCTTCATATGTCTTATAAATAAAGACAATAAAACAGAAAAAAACAATGGTATTTTTCAGGGGTACGTAAAACGGAAGTCAATGTAATGAGAGAGAGCTCCTCAGTAAATTCAGATTGTGTGTGTGTGTCACAGAAGCAATCAGTGGTTCTTCAGAATACGCTGCTGCTGTTGTCTCATGTTGATTCTGTTGTATATTATGACCGCGTGATATTATAACAAGTCAGAATCCACCCTGATGGGTTTAGATTTGCTTTTGATGCTACATCCCCTCGTATCTATTCACTTTCTAAGCCATAACATAAAGCTTACAGAACCCTGCAAGCAGGGTTTAAAATTAGCACCCGCCACTCGCCAAATGCGGGTAAAAATATAATTTGGCGAGTAAAATTATTAGGTCACTCGCCATTGGCCGGCAGCTGGAATATGCCAACTTCACTATATAATTGCTGAACAGTGAAACGAACAGTTTACAGCTACAGGAGATCTACTGACTGTGTTGTGACTGTGTGTGTCGAATGTCAGAGTTGTCCCTTGTTATCCTCCGTGATTCAACATTTAAGAAAATGTATCAAGTTTTCTGCTGTAACGTTCGCATTTAGTCGGTCATTCAGAGGAGGCGGTCAGAAGCGAGCGACGTTAGTTTGTGTTAACGTGTTTATGTGGCGACACATCACGAACGATGGTGAGGGGTAGGGTTAGCAGGGTTAGCCTACCACATGTCCCCGACAATATGGAATCATCCCGTATTTGCAGATTAAATAACCCCGTCCTGTTTTGCATCAATACGGGACCGGGTTTGTCTCATATTTCCGAGTTCACTTGAATGCAGCATCACCCCGCTCGCAATCCCGTGAAGAGGTGCCGACTCTGCCCGTGATCAGGTGAAACTCTGTGTTTTTTGATCACAGACGAGAGTGGCAGAAATTCAAACACTGGGCTCGACAGTGTCAGTGACACTCTGGGCCGTAAAGTATAGGCTACCCCCACTGCCCCCGCCCGTAAAGCCTTTCCACCGAATCAACGGTCTTTTTTTTTTTTTTTTTTTTACCGCAACATGATTCACATCATGATAACTTCTGTATTTAGGCTATTCAAACTTCCACAGTCCATAGTTCTCTTTGTTTGATATTTCAAAAGAAAGTTGCATCCTTCTATAGGCTACTGTAGGATGAACAGTAGGCAATCTACATCAAAAAAAAACTTAACCACTTATTCAGTCTGAATTAAATGTAGGCTAAGTTTCAAAACTCACATCACTATATCTTCCTCTGAAAGCCTATTTGTGTAATGTCTGTTGTCATTCCATCAGCTAATCTGATTAAACCTATTTTTTTAAAATATATTTATTGCAACAATTTAGTTTAGGAGGCGGGTGTGTGTTGTTACTGTAAGATAGCTGCCTAACTATAATGCAATGGGGAAAACACTGCTGGTTTTAATGACTTTGTGTTGTGAGCAGTTCAGTGGCCAGTGAAAACATATTTTGGCCGGTAAAATTTTTGACCTACCCAAGTGCAACTGATTGGTGAAAAAAAGAAATAGATTCATGGTAAAGAAAGAAAGGGCATGGAGGTGTGAGAAATAGTGAAAGACTCATTCATGCTCAGCATTAGATACATACAGTAGGACACACAGGCTCCTGTACACTGCATTCATCTCATCTGAGTTTTATGAAAACAGAATAAGCGCAATGTAATGAGATATAGAGACGTATAACACATATAAGTTGTATTTAATTCCCTCATAACCACCACTATCCACAATGCTGCTTTCACTTTCATTTTTCCCTTTTTCTTGACAGGTATATGCCATGTTTGTCGCTATGTTGTCAGGAACCTTTGATCCTGAGCTATTTTCTAGAGGATGTGTAGCGGGAATGTTTTTCTGTAGAGGGAGCATGAATGAGCCCTTGGAGGGGAAAAGCAGGATGTATATGTGACACAAGATAAGTGTAAGGTGTGAAAATATTCTTGTTTATGAGCGCTGTATATTCAAGTGAGATACCCCCCCCCCCCAACCCCACTGCTTCCATCTAACACTGAAGCCCTCAGCCTACTGACTCCACTGCATCACCATTTCTGAATAGGCCGTACGTTAATGTCGCCATCCCCTGTTCTCAGATCATCCTCCACTTTGATCCGACATTGGAGACTCTGCTAGCTCCTCTCTCCTGTCATCTAATATGATATTAATATTTATTCAATATTCTTCCCGATTCTTCAGGTAGAGTAAACAAGAATGAAACGTGGGGCCACCCTTTGAAGATTGCAATCTCCCCTCCGCAATATGGAGGAGTAAATATTGCATTAATGTTACCATTATCAATTATAGGCGTGGTGGTGGTGGTGGCGAGCAACCCTGGGCCGCCGCGCTTTAATCTGGCGCCGAGGACCGCATCCTTGTTAATAACGGTGTTTATCTGTCTGTGTGTTCCTGCAGGTATGGTGAACTACAGCGAGGTGTCCGGCTACCCCCTCGTCCAGCACTGGAGTCTCCGCTCTGTGTTGTACCACGTCAAGCTCAATCAGTGGGTCCTCTCTCAAGGTAAATCAGCCCGCACTTCTAGGAAATAATTCTATATATAATTTGTTATTGCTGATTGTTTATTTATGGCGGAGGAGACCACGCTCCCGTCTCCGTGGCATAAACTCACGTTCATCGTCGAGACAAACAACGCTGGCTATCAATAATTTATAACATTGTAATTAATCTGACACATCAAGGTTAGCAGCTCATCATAACAGCTTGGGTACTTTGTTTACTTTTAATTTTTTCCATCGGCTGTGTAATTAACTTAAGCCACTGCCATCTTTTGATCAGACTGGCAGCCATTGTCTCGGCTTAAAGAAACTGTAGTGACTTCTTTTTTTTCAACTCATCTTTCAATGTCAAACTTCTTTTAAAGGCTTTTTGAGAGTCTTTACACGCTGTGCTCGTGAAGAAAGTGAACGGTGAGAGAATAATGTGCGCGCAGAGCAACACACCTCCCTAAATCTACTCCTATTAACAGCAGGAGCAATTTTACAATCATAAAATTCTTGAACATATAAAAACTCTCACCACAGGGTGTGTTCCTGGCAATTTTGCAATATAAGTGCTTAAAAGCTTCCATTATGCAAACTCTTATAAAGAATAGACTGTGCAGGTGCTGTTCAGCTGTGATGCTTAGATGGATGCTCTGAAAGACTCTTAATAGGTTTAACTACACTTATATTAAATCACAAATTAGCAAAATCTCACTTTAAAGGGGCAAAAAGACAAGAAGAAGTTGCTCGAGAGGGACACAGAGCTGGAAGACAGTGTCCACTGGCTGCTAACTGAAACCATTAACTACATAATAACTCATAATCACTTTAAATATCCATTAATATCCAGCACTCACTGAGTCAGAGTGTTTATGAAGACAGATGTGTCCAAACAGTATTAACATGGTGTTCTCTAGATGTATAACAAGCTTTTAACAGTTCAGTAGTTTCCAGTGTCCCCCTCACTTTACATTAGTGGGACATTGTGAGATGTCTGATGATGTAATAATGATGGGAAATGCCAGTTTATTGATGAAAAAAACATGTTGACTGAGCTTTTTTTTTTTTTTCTATTCTATTTCTATTCTATGCAATGTATTGCAGCTTCAAATCAGTGTCATACTGTGTGTCAGAATACTAAATTGCTATCAATTCCAAAGCAACATGCCAGTATTTAGTAGATACAATGTTGTAGCATTGCTACTTTGACCTGGTCACCGTGCTACTTGACAGGTCAGAGGTTTACTGATGTGTAATGTCATCCTGAGGGCTACATGACTCTGTAACATAATGAAAATCCATTCTGATATTTCAAAAGCATAAATGTAAACTTCCTGGTGTTGCTAGATTAAGTGAAAGTCACTTAAATCCACCTCAAGCTGTTCTTGGGGAAAAGGGAAGTAGCATAACACTAGATGAGAGACCTGACTCATTTTGTTCATGATCTCAAGCTTTTATTCCCAGAACATGAAGCACAATTTAATATTAGGCAATTAAAAGTTCTAACTAGAAGCCAAACCACAATACATAAACTGACAAAGAACAAAAGGTTTACAATACTAAACTCCTGATCACACTCAAAACAGGAGAAAAATTGTTGGAAATAAAAATGGCAGCTCTTTCCTACAGGGCTTTTTTGGCAAAGTTTCCAAACTACAGATCAAATCATAAAACCAGTAAGTGAAGTTTAACCAACAGAAAAGTTTTCTAGGTAAAAGCTGGCACAGATATCGTACTGATAAATACACATGTACAGGGAGGCAACCAACAGCCTGTGGCGAAAAGAGAGAGGTGCTGCTGCTCTGTGCTGTTATACTCCAGGTGAATTCATGTGGAGAGAGGTTCCAGAGCAGCACGGCAAACAAACATGCACTTTACATTTACCTATGGGTGGCACGCAACACACGCCGTGAAAGTTTGAGGGTGTATTGCAATCCATCCATATCATTGCAATATGCTAAATGTAAGATATGACTTGTTGATGGTGCTACAGGAAAAGTCAGGGCATCATTCAAGTAGCCATGGTTCATCACCTGAGAACCAGGATATTTTATCCTATATTTTATCACCTGTGCACCACATTTCATTGCAAACAATTTGGTAGTTGTGGATATTTAAGTACTTAAGAGTACCTTGGGGTAATCTTCAATTCTAATCTTAATTTTAAAGGGATAGTTCAACATTTTTGGCAAATTGGCCCATTGCCATAAACCCTATAGCCTTAGGAGTAGGTTCATTATGTTTAATTGTCGGTGCAAGCTATTTTTAGAATGGCGGATCAGAGCCACTTGATGCTCAGAGCTACGCTACGGAGGCTCATGGGATTTCTTGGTTTCCCTCATCAAATATACAATCCAACAACTCCAAAACACTCTCGTGGACAAGTTGTGACCTGCACATTCACCACACTATGAGACAATAACGGAACGTTACAAGACAGAGTTGTTTTAGAGGTAAATTCATGTAAAACCGCTCATGCGCGTTCCCGTCAGGGGCAGTTTTCCGGCAAACAGTCTCTGTATTTGCCTCGAAAACAACTCCACAACTTGGCAGTAGACTAAATCTCTCTTCAAGAGAACACTTAAAAACTCTTAACAAAAAACCTATACATTACCATTATTGTAAAATTATTAATAAGTACAAAATCTTGGACTTTGCTGGCTACCAGTTGTTTTTGGATGTCTGTCTCATCTTTAAGGTTTTGAATGGACTAGCCCCTTTACTATTACAGGACTTCAATAAACTAATATGAGAGCATTTCTCTTCCAAGGCCATGTTCACATACTAATAAGAACTCATCTATTATCTACTGGAATTTTGCAAGATAATCACTGTGAATCTGAGTGTCACCTTGTCCAGGTAAATACAGCTTCAACTAACTGATTAAATAGAAAGAGAGCCAGCAGCGTGGGTACACTGTGTAACTGTATCAAATAGGTCCTTCTGGTTTTTTTTTGTTTTTTTTACTCATCCTCTCACATCATCATCATCATCATCATCATCATCATCATCATCATCATGGATAAGCAACAGCAGGTAAACGTGCAGGAGCTCGGAGCTGTTTCACAGGTGCAAAGTGGATGTCACATGCAAATATGATGACAGATACTGAGCCAGATGCATATGGATAGGTTGATGGATAGATAGGGAGGAGGTCAGCCCACAGAAATATGTATCTCATTTTGTTTTCCTTGTCTTTTTCTCTGTCTCTCTGATAGCCTGTCATATATCACAAAGCTTTTGTATCCATGGCAAGACCAAGGCATTCTGACAGCGCCTGCCATGGAAACTTCACAGAATAAGATAACTGTGGATAGGTATTTAGTCAAGCAGCGCTTCTTCTGAAGGCTGCTCCTGGCTGCTGACACATCAGGGATTATACTGAATATTTCCTGACGGCTTCCTCACCACTAAATGTATTATTCTATAAAATACATCTGCTTTTTTTTAATTTAATTTGCTTCACGACATAACTTGTGCTTTTTTTTTTTTGTTCAGGTCGAAATGTTGCATTCAATCATCCTCTTGGCTGTCATGTAACAATGTGGATTCCTGTAATGTTTCATGGTGCTGCATTATTCACAAATCCATCTTAAATAGTTTCCAGTCTGATAAGTGCAGCCACCTCCACTGTAAATACAGCCATGATACCCTCTAATGCATTTCCAATGGCGCTGCTGTGGTTTTGGAAGTGGCTGCCACGTCTGCTGAGGATACATTTTCTATTTTCTCTTCGCTCAGAAGCGACTCAGCAGCCTCCGTCTTTCTCTTTTCTTTTTTGTTCCTATTTCCCACTTTATTTCTCAACACGGGAGGGGTGAGGGTATACTGATTTTTACATCTGATAGCAAAGCCCCCATCGCTCATCCTCACCGCGCTCTCTGTCTCTCACTTCAGTGGCCTCCTAATTTAATTTTCGAGGAGAAGTAAGAGTGACCCGAGCGTGAGCGCTGAGATATTAATACTGCTTCTCCTGGAAATGATAATGATAAACTGCCATTGCACGTTTTGCTTTTCCCCGTGTTTGCCAAGAGAGAATCCCAGCCAGCGTGTGGTCATTGTGTCACAGTGTGCTCAGCATGTTTCATATTGGAAATGAAAACATGCTCTCTCCCCGTGCATCAGTGGATTCGCTGAAATGAAATTAACATTGTCCTTTGCTTGTTTCCAGCGTGCCATTACAACCCCTCCAAAAAAAAAAAAAGAGTCTGTCTTCACGTCGACAGTATTATTCACATTAGTTTGGAGAAATCCTTTTATCCCACCATTGTGGGTTTAAACCTGTCATTTAAGCTTAGCTCCCTCCCAGGACACTGGATCCCTGAGGGAGTTTCAGTGTCTGAATTAGCAATAAAAGGAATCTTTAACCCTGAGATTTTTACTGCCACTTATCCTAATGGAAGTGCAGAGGGGAAACACTTATAGTCAGGAGGCCTGTCTCAAATTGTTTACTGTTAAAACAGGTTTCTGCTAAAAAAATTAAAAAAAACTTTGAGAGAGATAAGGTAAACAGATCGATCAGTAACAATTATCTGTGAGCCTTCATATTTATTATGTGTACACTGGTAAGGAGTCGATCCAACAGTTGAGTCTACTTGTTGATTGTGGAGTTGGAAACACTTGCTTGTTCTGGGACTTTCAACCATATCATACACTTCTCAGAGGAATGGTTGGGAACCAAAGTCAGAACCAAATAGGCACCAATCAGTTTCTAAACTCTCTAACAACATGCACAGATGGCTGACATGTGCAACAGTAGTATCAAAGTCAGACAGTGAAACGGTGACAATTGTAGTTTTGCGTTAAAGATCCAGTGTGTAATGAGTGTGAAACAGTGACATCCAGCATTCAGATTCTATTATTTATCTATTAAATAATTCTATTGTTTATTATGAACATGAAACTCTTTGACATGTGCTCTCTGGTTGGCGGTTCCAGGGTGCCATTCCGAAGGGCCGCCACTCCGAACGTTTACTTTAATTTGTCGGAATGCCGACCCTTAATTATTTATGGGAAAAGGGTGCCATTACGAACCTGAAAGAAAGGGTGCCATTCCGAACCTGAAAAAATCTTGAATGGTTCACGGCACGGAGTAAAGAAGCCTAATTGCGGTGGTAGCGTAGTGGTCAGAGTATCTGCTTTTGACGCGGTGGATTAGGGTTCGACTCCCGGGGGAGATACATATTAACTTAATTGCCTAAACCTAACCAAAGCACAGAGCAAGGACATTTATTTTCAGCAGGAGTGCCGCGGCTGCATCAGACCATGGATGTAATGCATCAGACTCGCACCTGGGTGAAACTTTGGAGGCGGAGGGGGAGGGGGAGGGGCCGGTCGGGCGCTGTCCCCGCGGCGCGTCGTGTCAAGCCGGGCAGGAAGTCAAACCACGAGAGAATCCGGTCAATTTTCAAAATAAAACACATTCGGAACGGCGGCCCCTCGGGAAGTTCGAAATGACGGACCTTCGGGATTTTTCGGACTGGCAGACTGTCGGAATGGCGGTCCTTCGGAATGGCGGTCGCCTCCCCTGGTTGCCTGGATTTTCCATTCCGTACAAACATGGCGGCGCAAGATGGCGACACTCTGTAAGCAAGACCCTTGCTATCCTACGGTGGCCCTGAAGTGCAAAACACAACGGCAAATCAGACAACAACGGCAAAAGAGAAAACACAACGGCAAAAGAGAAAACACAACGGCAAAAGAGAAAACACAACACAAAAAGAGAAAACACAGCGGCAAAAGAGAAAACACAACACAAAAAGAGAAAACACAACACAAAAAGAGAAAACACAACGGCAAATCAGAAAACACAAAAGCAAAACATTTTGGGCAATACATAGTGGCCTCTGTGCTAGTTTTGTTTTTTGTTTTGTTTTGTTTTTTAACTTTCTTTATTAAACATGTAAACATGAAGAACAAATACAATGACATACTCATTTCTGTCTGTATGTGCAAATCAAATCACAGTGAAAGAAAAATCACACCTCCTGCATTACATAGGAAATCAAAATATTTTCTATAAAGGCTGAGTGGCCTCTGTGCTAGTCCCGCTTGTCTGTCGCGCTGGCGGTGTTGTCTTTCCGGTTCAAAGCACGGACCAGTTCTTTTGTCCAATTAAGCAATATTACCCGAGAGGGTGTGCTTTAACGTCATTTGAGCACGACGGTGATGCGGTCAGGACCGAGGCGCTTGCGCCGAGGTCCGCAAGCATCACCGAAGTGCTCAAATGACGTTAAAGCACACCCTCGAGGGTAATATTGCGATTATACAACTATTACCAACTAAATAAAATGTATCATCAAAATATATTCATGTTGATGGACGTTTTGCTCTCAAAATTTAAAGTTTTTTGCGAGTGTGCTTCCCGTTTCCATGGAAATAATTGGGGTCTGACTAATAACTGAAACACAATCAGTCACGTCAGTAGACTCCTATGTGTAATGGAACCTAGTTCACCTCTACAGCAAATAGTCCGAATCTTAGTAACGACCTAGCAACAGAAATGATTTTTAGTCCAGATGAGTGAACTCTGAGCAGTCGTTCATGTTTTAACGCGGTCGCGGACTTTCGCCGACACAGCTGATGGGAAAGCCAAACATTTCAATTACTCCAGATTATTTAAAAGCCCAAAAGTCGCAAAGAGAGAGAGGGAGAGAGAGAAACGTAGAGGTATCCAGATCAGCTCCAGGCCATATTTTATTTTCACCGCTGTTAGGCTACATCTAGCGTCTCTCTGACGGACTTTCCCTAACGGACTAACGGACTAACTAAATCAATACTGCTCAAATAAACAAAAAATGCTTATTTTTATAGCCAAGATTATGTAGAATGAGGGTTCGTTGTGGTGGTATAGAGTCTTGATGCTCAGGAAAACAGACAAACAGGAACGGAGAAACGGAGACAGACTTTGTTTACACTCCACTTTACTGACCGGCATCATCACCATGACAAACACAAACAATCACCACTACCACACACATTGAACCAATCACAGGCAGGGGGAAACAGCTGATTACTACACAAATACAGGCTACAAAATAACAAAACTATTAATACATTAACTATAGACATATGCACTAAATGTAATACCCAAACATATCCCAACTTTACAGTTATCACAAAGATGATGATTTTTTTTTCTATTAGGCTATATTTAAAAAAAAAATAAAAAATAAAAAAACATGTTCACCGGTCACAATATAGCTACGTGTCTCTCACACCGAAGGGAATACCCTCTCGGCTAAAACGTTTCAGATTTATCACTTTATTTATTATTATTATAGAAATGCACTTGCATACTGCCATTAAAATTGCAGTTGTTGAAGTAACTCATAAAGTCCATGTTGGAGCTCTGCCGTTTAGCAGGTGATGTGGTTGGAGCGACTTTCCAATGGTCTCTTGTTTTCCTGGCCAGCGCACAGCAGGTTACTCCACCGTTTCCTATTATCCAGAGAAGGTGCCCAGTAGCTCTGGAGAGAACTCTCCGACCTGTGTCCACTGACAGTCATTATTTCTCTGGCTTCGAGTCCACCCTCTGCCAGTTTCTGGTATGGTGGTACTTCTGATGCAGTGATTTGTGTATATCACTGATGTTCCTGCCTCTTTGGATATACGCGACAGCATTGAACCCAGGTAGTTAACGCCCATCGGCTTCCAACGAGTACCACACGTCCCCTAACCTTTCTCCTCTTTTTGGATGGAGGTAGAACGCTTTGGCTTCTTTCGGGGATTTTAGAAATGTATTTTTCAAATGATGAAACCGGGCACAATTCATTCCCTTGGTCTTCAAAACATTGCGCCTCTCCTGCTTTGACGGTCCCTTTCATGGTGGTTTTTGTGATTTTTTGTCTCCTCGTTGAAGCCGAGTGTCACATATTTGGTGCCTTTAAAAAAGCATATGAATTATCAGGTAAGTTTGACCACATAATAACAACATAATCACAAAATAATTACGGTATGCATAATATGCGTGGCTCTTTGAGAAACCCACCTGTTGAATCGCGTTTTATTTCGAAGGATTGAGGCGTTAGTTTTCTCAGACCCTCCTTTCCTCTCCTTCCAAAATGTAACTGGATGTCAAACCACACTTTGTTTACTAAGCCCCGCGCTGTGTCTGGATTCATTGCCTCCGATTTTCTTAAAACGACCAGGTCCTCCTCGGTGATCGCGGCATGATGTTCCGTTTTGTCGTGGCCCGCTCTCCTGAGAGACTTAATGAGTCCACTCAACACGTTGTTTAGACGTTGTGAACTCAGTGTCCTGCATTAGACACCATGCGCGACTGAGAGGAGGGTCGTTGATGTACCGGTTGATGCCTGCCCTCAATCCGACGTAGCTGCTGATGGAGTAGTGCTGACCCTGGCTGTTTCTTGCTGACCCATAAAATTCACGAAGAATCCTGTTTAGTTCATTCTTTTGTAACAGTTACAAAATCTACGTCCTGCTTGGTGCATTTTCAGAAATTCCTGAAAACATCTGACAGCCCAAGACGTTGATCGGGACGTGGTCTGTTCGTTCCTGGACAGTTCCAGTTGATTGAGCTCTTCATGTGACATGGGCACAAATCTTTCTTCTTTTGTCATTTGGTTCTTCTCATCCTCCTCCAACCATTCATCCAAACTGAGACCGCCAAATAAATCAAAATTAACAACAAACGGATCCATTTTGTAGCGTATTTTTCAGCCGTTTCCTGCTCCAGCTCTGACAGTTACAATGTTGCCATGGAGATGGATACAATGTTGCCACAGACTTGGCGGAGTAATATTTTTAGTGATGAGTTAGGCGTGCTGTCATGCTGATTTGAGCACGTTCTAAATGTCTTGTTGACCAATCAGATTGCTTGGTCGGAACTACTTGTTGTAT